>NC_025696.1:9342708-9351254 GCF_000633955.1 Camelina sativa
TATTTTATATGATTCATAATCAAATGAATTCAAAAGTCCATCACTATGAAGCTTTTGAATGTGTAAACGATAATGCCAAAGGAAATCAGGATTCAAGTCGTTAGGCTTAAATCTTTTAATCCTAATGTTATAGATAGGCACACTTTGATTCAGAACATAAAGCCCATTCTCTAATGGATCACTACCATAAAATATCACCACGATCAAATAAACAACACTTATCTTTAATCGAAAAATGAAAATTTTCTAAATCCAAACAAGAAATAGAAATAATATCTCTGCTCACAGCAGATACATAGTAGTAATTATTAAGTTCTAAAACCATGCCAGAAGGTAAAAACAAATGAAATATTCCTACTGCTAATGTAGCAACTCTTGCTCCATTCCCAACACGTAGGTCCACTTGTCCTTTCTCCAAAGTTATACTGTTGCTTAGGCCCTGCATATTAACATAAATATGAGTACCACAGCCGGTATCCAATATCCAAGAAGTAGAAATGAAAGTAGCAACTTTTACTTCTATAACATAGATACCTGGAGAAGAAGTCTTCTTCTTCTTCAGATCTTCCAAATATTTCGCACAGTTTCTCTTCCAATGCCCAGAGCCATTACAATAATGACATTTGTCATCACCAGAGGGACCAGCCTTGAACTTTGGAGATGGGTCAGACGCACTAGGATTCTCAATCCCGCTCATCTTACCCTTTCCTTTGTTCTTAACATGTTTCTTAAACTTGTTGCCCCCTTGCACCATGAGGACATGTGGAGTGTCCTTTCTGATGTTTGGTTCAGCAGTTTTGAGCATTCCATGCAGCTCAGTCAAAGTCTTTGTCAAACTATTCATATTATAGTTCAAAATGAATTGATCATAACTTGACGGCAATGACTGCAAGATGATATCAGTAGCCAACTCTTGGCTGATAGGGGAATCCAGTTTAGCCAGGTTATCAATATAACCCATCATCTTTATGACATGTGGACTAACTGGACTTTCTGTTGGTAGCTTGCAACCAAGGAGAGTCTTAACAGTGTTATATCTCTCTGTTCGTGCTTGCTCCTGAAACATCCCTTTCAAGCCATTGATTATCTCAATCGGCGACTCCACGTTCTCATATTGCTTTTGCAAGTCCGAGTTCATGGTAGCCAACATAAGACAACACACATCAACCCTATCACTGACATGCTTATCATAAGCATTTCTCTCTGCATGTGGATGATTTGCCTTAGGCTTCTCAAGCGGCAATTCCTTTTCAAGGACATATTCCTTTTTCTCTTGTTTGAGAACAATTCTCAAATTTCGATACCACTCAAGGAAATTTGATCCATTCAACTTTTCCTTCTCAAGGACGGATCGAAGTGAAAAAGAACTGTGAGGGTTTGACATCTCTTTATCAAAAGAATAACAGATGTTAAAATGATGTTCATAAAATTTGAGAAATCTCAACAATTAAGAAAACTCATACTATACTCTAACCAAAATTTTCCTCAAAAGAGTATAGTGTTCCAAGATCTTTATTTTACTAAAATTCAAGTGAGCTTTGGCTCATCGCCTGAATAATTAGTTATTTGGGTAAGCAACATCCTTGCTAATTATATCCGATATAATTCTTGGTTGTTAGATAACATCTTATGTCTTGTCCAACATATGCCTCTAAGCCCAAAACCGTTTTGATAGCTTAGTCAAGTAAACCAATCTTTTAATCAAATGGTAACCATTACCATATGTCTTACTCATGTAATCGTGGACACTCTACTTGGTAGACCTATCACACAATGAAACGAGGCTTGACAGTTGACAAGATTGGGAAGACATAAAAAATACTTGATATTAATTGAGGAATTAATTTTATAACTCAATCTTATATTTAAAATTTATATCCAATATAAATAAAATATAACTAATACATATCTTATATGTAGTTGATAGAATTATAAACAATCTAATTATTTTGATCAAATTAAAATTATTAATTATTGAATTTATATTTTATCTAAATTTTATATCTGATATATAAAAATATAAATGATATACAACTAATACATATCTAATATGTATAATTATTAATTTGTCAATCGTTCTTAATCATATTAAGATGATTTAATCAAACTAATTATTTTAATCAAATTAAGATTAGTGGAATTTTAATTTACCAAGTCTCTGTGTTCAGCGAACATACAAACCACTTGATAACGAATGATAAACAAAAACAATTAAGTTTTGTTTAAGTTATACTATTAAATATTTTAATCATATTAAATTATTAATTATTTGAAAACTTAATCTTAATTAAATTTCAATAGCTCTAATCAAATTAGAACATAAATTTTAATATTTAGAAACTACAGCTCCGATCAATGTATTTTATAATGACTTTCATTATAAAATATGAATCCACTCAATTGGACATAAAGTTTCTATCATATATATATTATACGTATTCATCAATCAAACATAATATACATGCTATTCAAAGAAAACATGATGCTATAACAAAATATATCCAATATATTTTATTTAAGATTAACTAGTTATATATATGTATCATCATATATGCATAACTATTATGCCTTACAAGAGACGTGATGAAACATATCATAANTTTCGGGCTTATCTTTCAAAGAAAGGCGTACACTAGACAGCGCTATAGGGTTATTCGGTTTTTGGTGATTTCTTAAAACAAAATGAAATTTGTACCTAATTGTTAGACAACCACAATTTCATATGTTCATTAAGTGAAATAAGATTTAGAGATTTTCGGGTCAGACTTTCGGTAGAAATCAGCAAAAATGAAAAAGAAAATGACGAACTGAATTTGTATTCAATATCTTAGTTGAAATGTTACAATGTGTTTATTTACGACCTATCGCGAGGTACTACTAACAAACCCTAATATGAATTCCTGGACTTTCTCTGGTAATCTCACCTCGTTCGTCCGTGATCTCCTCAACTCACCCCGAAATCCTCTCAGTAGTCGACTCGACGCTCTTCTTGATCAAACGACACCTTCTAGGCCTTTCAGCTGGCCCATAATGAATCCTTGAAGCCCACCGCTTAATGGGCTTTGCTCGTGGGCTTTAGATCGGTGATACGCAACACAACACTGATTCAGTTATTAAGTTGAGAGTTTATTTTGTTGGAATTTATACCGGTTTATAACAATTTATAAACTAGTCATAAATTCAATTGCCAGGATTCATGTAAATATTGAATCAAAACTATGTCATAAGATTATGAATATACCTGGATAGTTTGCAGCGGAAGATGAACTAAATTAAACTAAAGTTGTAAAGCACTCCAAACGTTGTGCCTCTACTGGTATCCACACGCACACAGACTGGATCAAGCGGGATGCTAGTGCCGTAGAGATCAGATCTCAAAGTATGACAAACTATTTTGTCTTATACGTTTAGGGTTCGGCTGCTCCAATAATACTTAACCTTCAAGCGATACTATATATCAATATTAATACGTTTGACCTAAGTTTATTAATGGGCTAAAGCCCAATCACATGACTAATCCCTCGAGAATAATAGAAGTCATCTTTTGCCTTTTATTTCACGTGCATATATACATAACATTATTATATGCAGGGCCGGCGTTGACCCAGTGCAGGAGGTGCCTTTGCACCATGTCTCCTGAATTTTTAATTTTTTTCTTCAAGGTTTTAGGCCCTATATTTTAGACATTTTGTAATTTAGAATTGTAAAGTTTGAAATTTTGCAACTATAACCTTAGTTTTGGGGAAAAAAATAAAAATTGGGCACCAGGTCCTAAAAAAAGTTGAGCCGGCCCTGATTATATGCATATTGAATATACATATATGTATTGTATTAATACTTTATTTCAAGTGCACAAGTATGTATATCATATATATATATTAATAAACAACCCAACGTAACATTAATCCAATCTGCTTAGGTATGTGACCCTGTAGGATCGCATAATATTAGTAATGAACTTCTAAAGCCATTGATTATAAGAGGTTTCTAGCAAAACATTATAATCATCTAATATTATACGACTTTCAAATCTTGACTATAGAAGAGTAAGTACAAGTGATTTCAGGACATTCCCAACATATTTATCAGTAAAAATTTGAAGAATAATGTACAAGTGAAATAGTTACTGAACATACAGCTTTTATAATAACGAGTGAATCATCAAATAAAGCTTACAACATTTTAATTTTTTACTAAACCGTTGTAATTAAACTCTTTCGTTAATTTTTTCCTTTCTTAAATGTATTAGTATTACTGTATGAACATTTAATGATATTGATAGCTATATTGAAACTTCTTTCCTCTTTTAGCTATACACATGCAAGTGTGCATTTTTAGAATAAAAGCAGACATACACATTATTCTTTTTTCTCTCGTGAGCGATATCAACGAGGAAAAGGCAACCGTTTGTTTTTCTTCCCTGTTTCTGGCCGGCGTCGGCCATCGTCGTTTCCCTTTTTTCTGTTGGTTTGAATCTTTGTAATTTATTTTTCGCTGGTTTTATGTTCTTATTAATGGCAAATCATGGCTATCAAACACACGCTCTTTGTCTTCATATGATGATGTTGTGTAAGGGATTGAGGCTTTCGTTTCCAATTAAGAATCCTATCTCTTTATGGGATACATCTCTGGTTTGGTTTACGGATCAATTTTACCAGAGGCCTTGACTAGATATGACAAAATCACCGCTTCTACGATGTCGCTCTTCCCTTGTAATGTCGATTCGGAGGAATCATGATGTCCTTCCATGTAGAAAGTTTGTTTCCGGTGATTTCTCTCATCGCCGGTGTTTTTTCCGGTTATTAACCGGTGTTTATCCTCTTACCCGAGGGTATGGAGGTTTCACTTGGGTTTTTGATCCTGGAATCAAGGGAGGAATCAAACCACTTGACGGAAACAAAACCAAAGATCGAACATGGTATATTTCTCCAATTGATTTGGGTTTAAGTTTTATCCCTGGATTTTGTGTTGAGTACTCTTGTATTGAACATGTCAACGGACTTCTTGTGGTGTTGACATTTTCTGATGGTGATGTATTCTCATTACCATGTTTGGAGTATTTCATCTTATCGATTGCTTGTATGGGCTGTGGAGTATATGGTTTTAAAATTAAGGAGAAGAAATTTTTTGATGATGATGATGGTGACAAATTTCCTTGGGTGGAAGCATGCCTTCTACCAGAAAGAGTTCATCGTTTTGTTCATGGAATTTTCCTTTGGTATAATCTAAAACAAGTGGTCGTGCTGGGAAGGACAATGGCGGCTAGTGAGTATGATGGTGATGTTCTCTCGTTCCCTTGGTCCGAAAACTCTGTTTCTATTGAAAGAAAAATTATGGCCACTAATCGACATCGATGCGTTAGGCGTTTCCAGCATTTTGTATTGAGTTTCAAAAAACTAGAATCAGAATCACTTCAAGCAACAATTCAATTTTTTCCTTAAAAGTAATGCGAGAAGCATTTTGGAGTTTCATCTATGGTGATAGCCAATTACGAGTATGTGAAAGAGGGACTTAACAGATTTTATCTGTTAGCCTGCAAGGCTTTCGCTGGAAAGCAGGGTCACTTCCACTCATTCATCGAAATTGTGTTCAATTTCCTTTATTTGTGTCATTGGTTGTATATGAGTGATTCATGTATCATGTAAAAATCTTTATGATATAATATATTTGATTTGCGAAAAAAAAAACAGACATACACATGTTTTATTTTCACATATGCAACTTATGTAATTTTATTCAAACAGTCGTTCTCTATTAGGGTTTTTTATTTTATGAAAAACATTATCGGCGACCATTCTCTCTTTAGAAGAAGAAGAATATTCTCCAAGAGATTTGGGAACAAACAGAACTAAAACAAAAACTGAAGTACAAATCCAAACTGCCTTCTTTGTGGCTCTCTTCCAGAAAGTCGTGACCATCTCTTTTATTTTTGATTGCCAATTTTCCTGGTCCATATCTGGTCGTATGTTGCAGCAAGCTGCAATCTCCATCCGATTCGTTCTTGGGAAGACACCCTAAACCACCTTCAAACCCTAACTGGCAGTGCACAATCTCATAGTCATCATTTGGCGGTACTTGATCTCATCTTTCACTACTCGACTCCGTTTATCACTTTCACTTGTTTCATCCGGAAACGATACTATATATCCAGTGCCGTGCTTAGGTTCATATAGGTTTAGGGCAAAAAAATTGATTTTATTTTGGGTTAGAAATAAGTTAAAAATGATATATATATATATACTAGATGGTTACCCATCAGAAACGTAGATGATATGTATTTTTAATTGTTTATATTTTTATATTATTTTGTGACTATGAAAAAATCATCTACATATATATAAATTATCTGATTGCTTGATACATTGAGTATAGTTTACATTAAATTTTATATAAATTTAAATTGTAGGTGTGATTGTTTATATATGGCAGTAAATTAGTCATTTTTTGGTTCTTTGAAATATTGAATAGATATTAACAAAAACTAAGCAAAACATATGCAAAATATAAGTAAAATATTTTTACGTATGTGTTTTATAATGTATTAGATGTTTAAAAGTAAAATTGAAAAACCACATGAAAGTTGAAAATTTGCAACCACACTAACAAAATGCTAATGTGACAATAAAAAATAGATGACATGATATTTGAGAGTCTATTTTATTTGTTATTTATATTAACATTTTGTTAGTTAATTAATAATATCTTTTCGTATAAATTTTTAATACAAGTTTTTAACCTTTATGTAGTTTTTCATTTTCCTTCAAATATTTAATAAATTATATAATACTTTAATAATGCAAGTAAAAGATTATGAAATATGAAATAAGAAGAATTAAACACAAATAAAATATTATAGATTTTTAAAATAAAAAGCGTAAATATATTTTCAAACTAAATACATAAGCTAACTTAAAAAGATACATGTGGCCTTACAATTTTTTTATATTATGTGGTCTTGGGCAAATGTCCTTTTTAATTAATATACATGAGGCACGGCACTGTATATATCTCATAGTCAAAAACTCCGAAGTTATCTTCTCGTTCAATCGTTTGATCTATAATTATTGCTCTTGTGTTTTTTTACTGGGTTGGGCCTTAATGGCAAACAAACACTAAAAGCCAAGCAGGCTGTTGTATTTTCTTTTCTTCTTATGTTTAAAATAGAAAATCCTTTTTTAAAAAAAAAAAGCAAAAAAACAAATAAACAAAGTCCATGATTTTCTTTCCCTGAAAATTTGGGGGCCAAAGCAACAAAAAAATGTTTCGGGGTTATTATAAAATCTAGATATTTGAGACCTTTTTCGTAAAGCTAAATATTTTTGGGGGCCTATTTGAAAATATATTTTTGTTGTAAAATTTTCAAAACCCTTTGGGGCCCTACTTTTTACAATTTAATGGTTTTTCTTGTTTTTGTGTTTTTGGTTTATACAGGGGTCTTGGGGACTATGGACGTCTACGAGGTTCGGCTCGCATTGGTGATTATTGGCACCCTACCCATGCATTTACAGATTTACTTCTTTTTATATATACCAAAACTCTTTAATAAAAAAATAATTTTCGAATGTTGAATTTTTTTCAGGGAACATTATTGCTGGCCGTATCTTTTTGGCACCCACGTAAGTATATTTTTTTTCTTTTTTTTTTTTTAATAAAAGACCACCCACGTAACCTTCATGATAAGACTTTGAAATTGCTCTTTCGTTTCCTAGTTTTAATAGGAAATTTATATACTAGTGAAAAATTAGATTTTGATATTTCATTTCATAAAATCCTAAGGTTATCCCCAACGGGAGTTTTTAAGAGGGGTTGTTGTTGAAAAGAAGCAAACAAATAAATCAGAAAAATAAAAGAAATAGAAGAAGCCTCTTATTTAGTATACTCGTTTATAGAATAAGAGACCATACGTGTCACGTATTCCTTGGCCAAACAGATTAACGGAAGAAATTTTTTTTTTTTATGTTCGATCGATTTTTTCTTCCTCTTCCTCTCCCTCTCCCTCTCTCTGTCTCTCTCTCTCTCGATCCAAGTCGCGAAGATGTTGGGGTCGGAGGATATTTTTGATGATCGATTGATTTTTTCCTTTCTCTTCCTCTCTCTCTCTCTCTCTCTCTCTCTCTCGATTGAACTCGGAGGAGATTAAATTCGGGGATTTCCCTTCTCGGCTTTTTGATTCCGGTGAGTTTTTCGATTTCTAATCTCCTCATTCGAATCTTTTCTTTGTTTTTGGTGTAAATTGTTTGGAAACATTGGATTGTCATGCATATGATTCTCTGTTTTTATTGGTGTTTGTGTGATCAAGTTTTGAATTTTCGAATTGGGTTTGGTGATGGTGGCTTGAAGGTGTTTCATGTTTGTTCTTTTCGCAATTGGCTAAATCCCAAACTGAGAACTCTCAATTTCAGAGATGCAATAGATAGGCTAAAACATTATAATCCTTGATAAGCTTGTTGATAGGATTCTGAATCTGTTTCCATTTGAAGTTAAGAAGCATTTTGATTGAACTTAGCAGGATTCTGAATCTGTTGTTTTGATATCACTCTTATCTA
>NC_025696.1:9351654-9439678 GCF_000633955.1 Camelina sativa
CTCTCTCTCTCTCTCTCGATTGAACTCGGAGGAGATTAAATTCGGGGATTGCCCTTCTCGGCTTTTTGATTCCGGTGAGTTTTTCGATTTCTAATCTCCTCATTCGAATCTTTTCTTTGTTTTTGGTGTAAATTGTTTGGAAACATTGGATTGTCATGCATATGATTCTCTGTTTTTATTGGTGTTTGTGTGATCAAGTTTTGAATTTTCGAATTGGGTTTGGTGATGGTGGCTTGAAGGTGTTTCATGTTTGTTCTTTTCGCAATTGGCTAAATCCCAAACTGAGAACTCTCAATTTCAGAGATGCAATAGATAGGCTAAAACATTATAATCCTTGATAAGCTTGTTGATAGGATTCTGAATCTGTTTCCATTTGAAGTTAAGAAGCATTTTGATTGAACTTAGCAGGATTCTGAATCTGTTGTTTTGATATCACTCTTATCTAATTTGGTCTGAGTTTACTTGTAAACTGGATTTTGTAGTTTGATCTCTTGTTTTGTTCAATTTCATTTGAGAAGCATTGTGTAGCCTCCATTGTCTTTGCCCGAAGAGCCTTATCAGTTTGAGAACATGGCTCGTAAATATTTGTTTGAGAACATGGCTCGTAAATTTTGATCACCAAAGCTATTGTTAAATCTAGTTTAATTACAAAATTTCTTGCTAAATCTAGTTTTTGTTGAAATTCGTTGTGTTATGTGTAGTTAAGATAACAGACAGGAGATGTGAAGAAAGCTATTGTTCAGAAAACTGGATTGGAATCTAGTGAAGTCAAGATCTTGTTCAGGGGAGTTGAGAGAGACGATCCTGAGCAATTGCAAGCTGCTGGTGTTAAGGATGCCTCTAAGCTTGTCCTCGTTGAGGATCAGAACAAGAGAGTGGAACAACAACAACAACAACAAGTTGAACAACCTCCTGTGGTAACTGAAGAGACGAAGAAGGCGATTGCATGTATTTTCCTTACATCTTGTTCCATATTGTCTATTTCACCATTGTACTAACTCTGGTCTTTGTCTGGTTTTGGTTTTGGGAAAATGCAGATCGAAGAACTTGCTAAGATGATACCAAGAGAGAAGCTTTCTGAAGACATCTTCACATCCTGCTGCAATATTAGCTTTGAGATGTCCACACATTCTCCAAGTAGAAATTTGTTTGAGTCTTTGATGGTTATTGTTTGGTTTGAAAGCAAACAAAACTGTAAATTGCATCTTTTCTCTTATTTTTTTTTTGACATCTTGTAAATGCCAAACAACAAGCTAATTGATGACATGTTGTCTAATTGCTAATTGTTAATATGTTTTTATGTTTTCTATGTTTAAAAATTTATAAAATGCAATAATTTCCCTTTCTTTTAAAATCTGAAATGTTTAAACATTTATACTAATCAAAACTTTTAGTCAAATGCAATAAAAATTTATACTAATCAAAATTTATAAACATATATCTCAAATGCAATAATTTCATTTCAAAAAAAAAAAAAATTAAGAGACTCATACTAAGAACCCACCATTGGGGGGTAAACTTTTAATTAACAATCACAAAGTTCTTAACCTACTCAAGCTACAAAATATATCAATAAACAATCTTAAGAGGCCCAAAGATATATCCCCCATTGGGGTTACTCTAAGTATATAACTAGAGTATTCTATAAATGAAGTGGTCCTTTTATTAAGAAAATAAAATAAAAGTGACCTGGTAATGAGTTTTAAACTGTCAAAAAGAAAGAGAAGTTACGGTTGACTTTTCTCTATCAAAAATCTTATTTCGATGCCAAAGTAAGTATAGAGAATTTGGCTACCAGGAAAAATAACCCTTAGAATTTGGGCTAATTAGGCTTAGGCCCAATATGTAAAAGAGCAATTTAAAAGTTTTTCAAGGAAAAGTGGGCTTTAGTGAAAAGTTTTAAAAAGTGAAATGTTTTTATTTCTTTCTGTTAATTATACTAAATAAAAGTAGGAGCTATAAGCTTCTAAGACTGTCCACCTAGGATTTTAAACATCCAATAAGGATTTAACATGTCACTAATTAACATTTTTTAAATTTCCAGAATTTTCTATATTAAGAATTATTTTAAACAACCTATCAGTGTTTGACATGTCATTCATTAACATTTTCTAAATTTCCAGAATTTTAAATTTATGAAAATAAAGAACTATGTATAAACGTCCCACATCGGCTAGAAGTTTTTTAAACAATGGTTCATAACCAGTATAAATAAAATTAATATACTTCCAACAACGAATGAACATGAAAGCTTGATTTATCAGGTGTCCAAGTTTAAAAATTTTATTCGGTTTGATCCAAATTTTTTTTTGATCAAATTAAAACTTTAAAAAGTTTCAAATTTTTTTTAATATTTTAAAATTTTAAAAGTTTAAATATTATAGATATTGAAACTTTTAAAAAGATTTTAAATATTATAATTTTTTAAATTTTAATAATTTAAAATATTATAAATATTGAAATTTTTTAAAAGGTTCAAATATTATATTTCAAAAGCTTTTAAAATTTTAAAATATTATAAATATTGAATTTTCTAAATGTCTTAGCTTTAGAAAGGTTTCAAAATATTATAATTTATAAATTTTAAAATTTTCTTAGCTTTTAAAAGGTTTAAGAGAATTATAATTTATAAATTTTAAAAGTTTAAAATATTATAAATATTGAAATTTTTTAAAAGGTTCAAATATCAAAAATATTTAAACTTCACAGAATATTTTAAAATATTACAATTGCATATCCTCCATAGAAATTTGAAATATTATATCTATACTAATAAAAAGTTGAAGCTATAAACTCCTAAAGGTGTCCATATATGATTTAAAACAACCAATAAGAATTAGATATTTAACTAATTAACATTTATGGAAATATAGTAGTAATCTATATTATTAAGATGTTTTAGAAAAAAAAAAGTAAAATCTATATAAATAAAAGAAATATGTACAAGGATTTTGCTTTGAGAAGTTTCAATATATGTGGATCTAAAACCGAATAAGTATATAAATGAAATTATCAATAATTGGGTGCATGTGTTGACTATTCTGGTCTTTATGAATTGCACAAATTTAATGAGAAAACAAATGATTTTGGTCTTGGAGTTTTATGGGTTAATAAGTTGTGTGGTAGTCTAAAAAAGGTTTTTCAGTGGAAGAATGTAAAGAAGTTGACAAAGAAGAAGAAGAAGAAGAGTATAACGAAGAACCTGACGGTA
Source organism: Camelina sativa (assembly GCF_000633955.1). Taxonomy (NCBI): domain Eukaryota; kingdom Viridiplantae; phylum Streptophyta; class Magnoliopsida; order Brassicales; family Brassicaceae; genus Camelina; species Camelina sativa. The sequence goes on from NC_025696.1 coordinate 9,354,866, forward strand.
AAAGTAACGATGAAAATTATCATAAAATTTGACAATAAAAATGACAAGAACGAATATGAAAAATAAGAAAACATTGAATAAAAAAACATGAAAACATAGGTGGTAGCAATCAATTAAATATGAAAACGAGATAAATTTATGATTATAAAATTGTTTCGTTTTTCTGGTGCAGAAATGGTTTATGATATGTGAGGTCACCAGTTTGATCCGTCTCACGGGGACGTCGAGTTAGATTCATGATTTTTTTGATCAGATTTGATTTTATAACACAACTTATTTTTATATTTTTCAAACTTGTGTATCTGAAATTTATTTTTTTTTCCTTAATACTAATTAAAATTTTTATAAAATAATATTTCATCAAAGGTCATCAATCATATATAAGTTCATCAAAATATATCAAATACACCCACGCGTAGCGTGGCTTCAAAACCTAGTACTTAATAATAACGTAAGTTTTGGTTTTTGTGAATAGTAGTAATAAAAATATAGTTTTGAGGCATCTTGCTCCCCTCCTTTGGCACCACGGTTCAATTCCCTGTATTAAATATTCAAATAGACATTATTGTGAAGCTATCGTAAATATAACTATAACATATGAGTTTGAGGCCAACGTATATCTATATCTGACTATATATTGTATAAATCAAAGTTTAAAGAACCCACCATTTGAGGAGGAAGTAGGTAACATCTTAGTAAATAGAAGAAAATATTTTTGACATTTTTCATATAAATTAATAAAATATATGTAAAAAGAATTTATATCGTTAAAATTTAAATTGATTTTGATATTCTTTTTTGGAACTGAGGTTAAATTAGAAAACTTATACCAAACTATACATTGAAAATCTAAAACAACATTTATTTTGAAATATACAAATAATCCTAAAATGACACTAGTTGTGAAAAAAATGAAGTATTATAATTATATTAAATGCATACATTATTATTCCACGAAAGTATTGAAATCATCAAGACTCTAAATCTAATATTAATTAAAAAACTTATTCAAGAGTTAAGAAATTGTATTATACATTATCCTATTTTTGGCAAAGTTTTAAATAGGAAAATATGCAATTATATTAACATCTTACTAATTTGGTTTATGAATTTTAATAATAGGCCGACGGTTGTACACATAGTTAGGAACCAATCTGTGGGGGAGAGGACATCCATACTATACATAGCTACTTTTGGGAGATGTATGGTATGGATTGTTTATGGATTACCAGTAGTGCATCCTTTTGGCACTCCTACCCTTGTTACTAATGCAGTAGGAGTGACCATTATGGCAATGTATCTACTCGTATATATCAGATATTGCGACCAGCCTAGACAGCGACGACTGATCATTGCAGTTATGATAGTTGAGGTCTTGTTTGTGGTTGCATTTGCAATCTTGATCTTTACGCTAGTAGATTCTAGAGGATTTCAGCGATTGGTGATTGGTGATGTTTGTTGCGTATACAACATCATCATGTATGTCCCTCCCATATCTGTTGTGGTAAGTGAAGTTCTAAGTTTAATATATATATTTCAAAAACAATTGTTTTTACATTAGTAAGGTAAATGATGATAAAATGCAGATGAGGGTTGTGAAGACCAAGAGCGTCGAACACATGTCTTTCTCGGTAGCGTTTGCGATGTTCGCATATGCTATAGTTTGTAGCGTCATCTCATTTCTACCCCTGGATCCTATTATGTTTGTAAGTATTTTATTCCAATACGTGATTTACATAAATATATATCGGATTCTCGAAAAAAAATGTGAGTTGATTTAAACTTATATTTTTTTTTGTTTTGCAGATTTCCTTTGGGATATGCACATTACTTGGACTAGTCCAAGTAGTTGTGTACGCTGTGTATTACCCATGGACACAGATGGTTATTGCGGCGAGACAGAGACTATCTGTTTGATCACATGGTGAGTTTATAGAATATTGTAAATCGTATTATATAATACATATATACTTTCTTCAACCGATTATGACAATATGACAATCGACAGGTGATCGATCTTCCGTAGGAAAAGAATCCGGCTATTCCTACCAGCTTTATTCTGCTCAGCCCATCTGTTGACTATCTCATACTAGATTAATTTTTTTTCCTGGAATTATTGTTATTTAAAACCTTGAAAGCATCGAGTTGTTTTAACTTTGAACCACCGTAGTTATCATTCAAATATAATTTCAACTTATAGACTTTCTTGTGTACCTTAAAATTTTGATTTAGAACAATATCACTATAAGTGTGCTCGATCCATTATAGAAAAACTAAAAAGTTGAAGCTATAACCATGTTCGGCTCACACTGGTGACCATAGGTACACATACGTCCAGAGGCGGATCTACATCATAAAGAGGTGGGGCACGTGTCCTATACTCTTTTTTAAAGTTCTGCTATTGACATTTACTCAGTAGAATCTTTAGCTCAGTTGGTAATTGTTCCCAATTATTAGTATTAGGTCCTGAGTTTGATTCTCAATTAGCACTTCTTATATATATTTTTGTTTTTCTTTTGGTCAGTTTTATATTTGTTGGAGGCTTTTGTTTACCTATGGCATTTTCTTATCCAATTTTTTCTCAAATAAAACTATATGCAATTATTTCTATTTTCACTTTATTCATATTTCTTTTATTACAAAGTAGTCATACATCTTAATTTTAAAAAATATATAAGTAATAAACTATCAAAAAAATATTATCTCTTTTGTAGTTAATTTATTATTTTTTGGTTTTAAATTTGTGTGATATGATAAGATAAATGATTTTAAATATATTACAAATATTTATATTTTATAATGAATTATAAGTTTGTAATTGTGTATTTCCTAATTAATAAATTAAGTATGTATCTAATTAAGTATAATCATAAACCAATATAAACAATACTTTCAAAAAGTTTGGCTCATTTTTTGCACTTCATAGTTCATACATTAGAATATATTCAAAAATGCAAAATATATACTTTAACATAAACAAAAAAGTATATTCATTAACTATAGTATTATTTAAGTGTCTCATACCAAATATTGCCTTGGATCCGCCACTGCATGCGTCTAATAGTTACTTGTTTGATATTTACGATTTTTTTTATTTCTGAGCTCCTTGACGCGTCTAGTAGTACACATACTCTTGAGCTCTTTGACGCGTCTAGTAGAAAACCATAACAATCTCTCCTCGTTCTTATCTCTTCTCTCCATAATCTCTCCTCATTCTTCACTCTTCTTATCTCTTCTTCACGGCCTAGATCTAACAGCCTCAAGGATCTTCCACTACTGAAAAAGCTAACAAGGACTATGGATCTCTACCATGTTCGGCTCACAATGGTGATCACTGGTGATATTTACGAAAATTATTTTTCTTAACGAATGTTATGTTTATTTTCAGGGAGCATTATTACTGGTTGTTTCTTTCTGGCACCCACGTATGTTTAGTAACTTTCGTTTCTTAGTTTTAATAGGGAAAATTATATATTAAACTCTTTACGTATATATAATATAACTAGAATACTCTCTATACATGAAGTGGTCTTTAATTTTATTAAGAAATAAATAAAAGTAACTTGGTTATGTACTTATGTTCTAAAAAAACGGATTCTGTGGACGCTTAGGCGCCGTGAAGGCTATAATCAATACAGTTATGCTTTTTGTTTCTTAAATTTGCATAGGTTTTACTTATGTTTTGCTTAGTTTTTGTCAACTTGTTTTTTTCTCCTATTTCAGTATTTTTAATAATTATTATATATCACTAGATTTGTAGTAAAAAGAAAAAAGTTTATTCTTAAATGCACAAAAAGAAAAAAATAGTTTATTCTTAAGTATAAAAGGAATCCAAGAAACAAATTTTATGAAGAAATTTTGGTTCTAATTTTGTGAGGAGAAGAAAAATTAGTGCCATCTCTCTCACGCTTAAGGCATGCCAGATCTAAGGCATATCTCTCATTTTTATAATTTTCAATATTTAAAAAAATTGTTATATCTTTAAAATTTCAATTGATCTTGATATTCTTTTATGGATTTGAGGTTAAACTAGAATATTTATACCAAATCCTACTATATTAATTGGGAAATACAAATATGAAACTAACTTTAAATGTGTAAAAAGTTACGTTCAATTGCCATTAGAAAAACTTAATTAAGATTAATTAATTTAATTAATTAATTAATTAAATAAATATAATTAACTAAAAACGAAAATTGGGGACACATAAATAAAATAAATTGTAGAAAAGTAAAAAAAAAATCTATTAGAATCAGAACTAATTCGTACTTAAAAAAAATTAACAGCTAAGATTCTAAAAATCTAATCGAATAAATATATAACCACAAATTTTATCAAAAAATAATTCCAGCACGGGTTAAAATTTTTTATCAAAAATCTAATCAAATAAAATATATAACCGTTCCGTTTAACGGCTTAGATTTTAAACATTAATTAATGAAAAAATAAAAGATATAAGATATTATCTATTAAAAAAGTTATATTTTTTCTTTTATCCATACCGTTCTTTAGGAAAATAAAATTAAGTTGAGATTTAAATATATTCAATGTTTGAAAGTAGTTATTCAAAGAGGTTTTTCAGAAATTCACTAGCTATATTTAATTGCTCTTTTTACATGTTAGTTATATCTTTTTACTTACTTCACAACTATAGCAAGAATTGCGTTTAATTGACAAATGTTTAAACAATTTTATTCATTACATGCAAATGTTTAAAATTTTATTGACAGGTTTTCAATAAACATTTTTAAAATACAAAAATTTTAATATAAGCAAACCAAATTTTTAATCACAAACCATTATAAATAACATAATAACAAAATAAATTATTACAAATTTTCATCAAAAAAAGTTCGGTCCGCGGTTTTCCGCAGGTTAGTATCTAGTTATATATTAACAATCTAAAACGACACTTATTTTAAAACATACAAATAACTTTAGAATTCTATTTGTGAAACGTATGGAGTATCATAGTTAGATTAAATGCATACATTATCTCACCAAAATATTTTAACCATCAAAACTCTAAATTTAATATCAACTTAAAAACATATTCACTAGTTTATAAATTGTATTATAATCTTATTTTTGGGCAAAAAAATTATATAGAAAAATATACAATTATAAAAATGTCTTACTATTTGGTTTATGAATTTTATTACACGGTTATACACATAATTAAGAACAAATCTGTGGGAGGAAAGACATCCATACTATATACCTATATATTTTTGGGAGATGTACGATCGGCCTAGACAGTGACTACTGATCATTGATACTCTGATAGTTGAGGTCGCGTTTATGAAGTTGTGTTTATTGCGTTTTTTTTTTAAAAACTTTTTTAACCTTTTTTAGTCTTTTGACTTATTTTGTTCAGACCATCTTCAAAAATATTTTTTATATTGTCCATTTTCAAAATACTCATTTTTATGTATAAATGACTAAATTCTAAACTTCAACTACTAAACCGTATCCTTCAAAACTATATCTTAAACGTAAAATAGAAAAGCTAAACTTAAACAAATATTCTAAAAGTTAATAGAAAATATATTGGAGAATTCAAATAGCCATAAATTGTTAAATTAATAAAAAGTGTGCATAGAAATTTGAGAAAAACTTATAGAATAGAAAGAAAAAAAAGAAATTTAAAAACTCTTTTATAAAGGGAGAGATGGAATTCAAAATAGAATATGAGAGGTTTATATTCAATATTAAAAAATTACAAGATAAAATCTAAAAATATGTATATTACTACTAGCGTTTTAATTATTCTTAATTGAAGTTTTGTAAGTTTTAGTCTGCGTTATTTAGTGTATATATAATGTAACAATGTTTCAACGGTTGCAAAGTGTATGAACTGACGATTTAATAAAATATCAAGAGCTTCTATTATAAATTAATGGTACACGAATCTTTCCCACTTTCTTCTAAAGTTTAGGTACTTGTCAGCCTCTCTTTTTCATGTGTTAATAAGAATAACTAAGAAAAAAATGCAACATGAAAATCAAATAAAAAAGGAGAATTATGAGGAGGAGCCATTGGAGGAGGAATTGTAGCCGTAAGGGTTATTGCTTGCCCAATTCCATAGATCCCTACACATCTCCTCTATCCCATACTTAGCCCTGCATTCATTCATACCATACCAAAACAAACAAACTGCGTAAATACAAAATCATTATACTAAAATGCTGTGACTGTTTCTAATATTCAACCCATCTCAATGGTAAAAAATTTAACTGAGAGATTGATACATTCATTTTAATGTGGGCATTCCTATTATTAACTGTTAAATTGTCATTTCTTTCAAGTTCCAACTCTTCTATTATGTTGAAAAAAAATGAAAAAGCTTACTTCCAATTTAGTTCACGTTCTGCCTTTTCCGTCGAGGCGTAAACAACTTCAGCATCTCCAGGACGTCGTCCAGCCATCACCAACGGGATTTTCTGATTGGATACAATCAAAATTTTCAAATCAAATGATCGCAATTTGGAGACTAAAGGCCCAATAACAGCTAAACTGATTAGAGCATTGAGCTACTAAACAAACCAATCGTTGTTTACCTTTCCGGATGCCTTTTCAAAGGCAGCGACCATTTCTAGAACAGATGTTCCATTACCCGTTCCAAGATTGTATACCTCACAACCTGACCATTTCCAAGAATTAAGCTTAGTTCCAATGAGAAATCATGATGAGAGGAGAAACAGAATTAGAGTTTTCAAGATAATCCTTACTGATTTTGAGATCATCTAGCTTACGCAGAGCGGCTATATGTCCATCAGCTAAGTCCATGACATGAATGTAATCTCTTACCTGAAAGACAGATATATATATATATATATATATATATATGTGTGTGAGATAAAATCATAATTCTCCCCACATGCCAATAGAGTACATGAGATTGTAATGTTGATTTGTCAAAATGGTTTCTTGTCTATGGAAGAACATCATAAGATATATACATACCCCTGTACCGTCCTTAGTATTGTAGTCGGTTCCAAAGACAGTAAGGTGAGGTCTCCGGCCAACTGCAACTTGTTGGACATAAGGCATGAGATTGTTGGGAACTCCAAGAGGATCTTCACCAATGTAACCACTAGGATGTGCACCAACAGGGTTGAAGTATCTAAGCAATATGATCTTCCATTCAGGGTCAGAACCATGTACATCCCGGCAAATTTCCTCGATAAAAAGCTTACATAGCACACAAGCAAAGAGTCTGTCAGTCAAATTCATATTTCCTGATCACTACCACCACCACAAGGCGGGGTTATGGTAAAATACTCAGGGATAAAAATGACTACCTTAGTACGGCCATATGGGTTAGTGGCAGAAATAGGAGACTCCTCAGTGCAAGGAACCTCTTTAGGCCAGCCATAAACAGTAGCTGATGACGAAAACACAAGCTGGAAAAAACAGAGCAATCATGAGATCAAACAAGACAAAAACTCAGAAAAAGGAATGCATGTGGGTGAGTAAAAAAAAAACAGAGAGGAAGAAGAGAGAATATACGTTTTTGCAGCCGTATTGAGACATAACCTCCAAAAGGGTAATAGTGCCAACAAGATTGTTATTATAATAGAGCAAAGGCTTCTCCACACTCTCACCTACTGCTTTTAGTCCAGCAAAGTGTATCACTGCATCAAACCTATAATAATTCCCACGTTTCCGTCAAACTTCTATATCCTCCTCCCCCAATTATTACAACAGTCTAAATCATTTTTTTAGTCATAAAAAGAAAAGTTTTTTTTTGTTATATTTACTTTGTTTCTGAGAAAATCTTCTCAAGCGCAGACCTATCTCTGAGATCCACCTGCAGGTAAACAAATCGAAAAAAATAAGAGACCAAATTGACCCAAGAGATTCTGATTTCAGCAAATGAATAAAAAAATTATGATTCACCTTCCCCCAAAGAACATATCACAAATTCCAGACAGATCAACCATGTCAATATATAAATTATTAGTAAAGCATTTAAAGGATAATATAATAGTATTAAATTATCCATCTCACATGGCAGCATCAATTCAATCAATACTTTATTCTGGAATTATAACAGTACACACAAAGTAATTAAGCCACATGGTGTACAGAATTAAAATTTAACAAGAACCCTGGAACCAAACACCATCATCATTATTGGTCGAGCTGAGAGAGAAGGAAACGGAACCTGGTGGAAGGAGAGGCGGTTTCCGTTTTCGCCGGCGAGTTTCTTGACGCGTTGGAGAGAAGCAGCGGAGGAATTGTCGTAATTGTCAACAACGACGGCGGAGTAACCATCGTTGAGCAGTTGTAGCACCGTATGACTTCCGATGTATCCAGCGCCGCCGGTGACCAGAATGTTCTTCGCCATCGTTAACGGAACAAAATGAATAAGAATACTAACTCGCAGAGTTATGTAACTAAAAACTTTGAAAGAGCGTTTGGTTTTTTTTGGGATCGAACGAAGGAGATAAATAAAAGGGGTTTTTGTATTTATAGGAGAGAAGCGGTTTTGGGGTTTGACTGTAAATATATAATTCACTTTCTGAATTCTACGTTTCTTCTAGAGAGAAAGAGAGAGAGCAGGAAGAAGAAACTTTTTCCTACGTGGCATGATTTGGTTTGGGTGCGAATATTACCGGATTGTTCTGAATTGTCTTTATTACCCTTTTACGTTTTTATTTTTTTTGGAAATGTGTATTTTATTATAGGATATAGTTACTCTTTTTTGTTTTTTGGTTTCTTGATGATATTTATTGGTTTCATTTTAAGAAGTTAACAAACGAATGTGGATATATATATTTTCCCAAAAAATTCGGGGTCACGAGGTTTGAGAATATTTTTTGAGTATGCTAGCATTCGAAGATTGTGTTTTATTTATTTTTCTTAACAAAAAGTTGAACAAATAATATATTTTGAAACAATTATAGTAATATTTTAGTTTAGGAAGATATCATATTAAGATTGGTAGCACCGTTGATATAAACTTCTCCAAGAACTTTCCGTGACTCTTGAGTCGGCCATGAAATGTATGATATTCTTATCTTTTCTGTTTCTTTGTTTTCAGTTTTATTGTTTCCTTACACTTCTCGTGTAATATCAATTGACAGAGTGTAGATTTTAGATAGACTTAGTAATATAGTTACTCGGGATAAGTCAAGCAACTAACAATAATCCGTTTTGAGAAGTTTTTGCTTTGTGTGGTTCACTTTCCCAGCTCCGCTTGGTCAACTTAAAAAAATTGCTTAGAGTAAGGCTAAAAAGTCAAATCACACGAGGACTACCACTTTGCGAGTTAAAAATCTTCAAAGTTAATTCATCGAATACAGCGGTTTACGTCATTTTTTTTTATTAATCTGAAGTAAAGCATAGATTAATAACGTGGAATCACAGGAAAAACGAACTACCATTTATATACTAGATGATTGCCAAATTTCTTTATTATTTATTGTGTTTGAAGCAGTCCCCACACTGAAACAACATATGCATAAATTTTATGTCGGTAATATGAAAACGATTAGAAACATGAGGTTAACTAACTACCAGTTATCAAAATTGATTAGGTCACACAAAAGAGTCAGTTTGTAGTCTTTTTGGGCCATTAATATGATCCCTTGATGATAAAATTATTTAATGGAGTTAGGTCGAAAGTCTTTAGCCGCTTCTCGATGGTACTTGCTACTTAGGGCCCGGGACCATATACTTTAAATGTGTGATTAACAGTTTAACTTTGACACAATCAAATCTTCAGAGATTTTATTTGGTTCAGTTTTTGGAATAGGCCATACATACTTAAATCATAATTTATTGTTTTCCTTTAGTAAACAAATTACATCTTCGAAAGAAAGAAAAGTGGAAACTAGTCATATGACAAAACGGAACGAGAGAAAAAGCTCCCAGTTTCTTTCGCCTGAATCAACTGAGGCATATAAATACAAAGTAACGGAAAATGCAGAATTACCAAAAAATAGTGGAGGTGCGGGGAATCGAACCCCGTGCCTCTCGCATGCGAAGCGAGCGCTCTACCATATGAGCTACACCCCCAACCTGATGAGTAGCACGTTACAAATTTATTAGAGCAAAAGTTCTAAGGTGAAATGGTTCCCCTGCATTACTAACCGTCTAACATATAGGGTAGAAGGACATGGATGTGAGTCACGCACACGCGAATGAAACTGGGAACCTTTAATTCAAGCTTTTTCGAGGAGAGGTACTCACTCACGTAGGGGGTATAACATGTAATTTAACAGAAATGCAAGTAACGAATGAAAACCCAAGATTTCACTTCTTATTATTTTCTTAGATGGAATTGTCAGATCCTAACAAGTCATAGATTCACAAAAGAATTACATTGCTTAAAACCCAAAAGCCACAATCTAAACTGGAACGATCCATAAAATCTTTGTGGTTTTCTCAGTGGGGAAATCTTCCGACTCTAGCCCATGGTGGCAATCTTGGAATTTGAACTGTAGCGCCGTACTTGTTAATCATCTTTCTCTGCTCTTTCATGCTTGCGAACCGAGAGTCCAGTGTCTTACTCTTCCATTCTCTGTTTTCTACTTTCTGATCTACCTCATGCCTCTGCAGATAAGAAATTTATTGTTATTAGCCCTCCAAACATTCAGTACAATGCTCTTGGATATACGAGTCACAATAATCAGGCTCATTATTCACACACCATGCATATTTATCAGATCAAGCTTCTATCACATTCAATCAATCCATAAACCTTTTACATACTCCCTACCATCGACAGGCAGATAAAGCTATGGATGCAGAAGGCTAATGCACATATTCGGGTCCCTCCCATAAAGATATGAAAAACAAGAATAAAATTCTGAGGAAGAGACTGTAAGAATCTACTAAGCTAGTCTAATGCAATCTAACGGATAATCATGAATAAGTTACCTTTGCGTTGACTCTAGCCTGTACAGATCTATTTTGAACTGGTGGAGCAATACGCCTGCACAAAATTCAAAAAGGAATTGCTAAGGAACCGAAAAGACATACAGAGACAACCTTTAAGAACATCAGAAACTTGAAGTGCAGACGGTAACTGGCACCAACAGATGAAATGATCTGTTATCGAGTTGTTAACAATAAAAGCTGGATCTCTTCATACATAGAAGGATCAATTATCTAAGGCGAAATCCAACTATCCACGTAACAAAAAGATTATGCAACACTTCACTTCCCAGTCCTAGAGGCGCCCAGACACTGACAAAACTCCAAACCCGCAGTAACTACACAGAAAAACTGCAGCTCTTTTCCCAAATCAACTCACCAACAAAAGTCCTTTGTCCCGTAAAAGCAGCTTATATAAAAGACTATGAGAAGAGAGCTCAAGAGACGACCCCATGTGCAACCAAGAAACAGCTAATATATACACTGATGAAGATCTGGAGGTCTGACTTCATATTTTTCCCAGTAACAGGTTTCTACCAATACAGTGTCACAACCTCAGAGAGCTAGGCTATAATCTTCAGGATGCAGCAAGAAGATCAAACATAACACCTAGGCAGCTGATATGAATGCAAAGGAGTTTCATGGATCCAATGAGGTTATATCAAAGGCCCAGCACGGTATCATATTGATCGACTTGTTAATCTGACAGTAAAAACACCAACTTCAAGCAAAAGCAAAAACTTTATGCTCGACCTAACCACACCCTAACCACCCAAGGTCATATCAAAGGCCAACCAACTCTTGAGACAAACACCGTAGCTCAAATCTCCAATCCAAAATTGTGAACTGACTCCCCCAAGAACCATCATAAACTCAACTACATAAATCTCTATAATTATGCAGTCATTAAACTGACGACCATCTAGTGACCAGGAGCTTAGATAGAAGCCCCTTGGATCAGAAACAATCGAAGATACAAAAGGACTCCAGATTAAGAAACAGGTCAGAGAATTATCCAGCATTCAAGACCTTGACTGATTCGCACTAGTCATCCTTCCACCATGAAAAGCTCTACCACGGACATCAAGTGGAGTAGCAGCAGCGGCTTTATGAGCCATGTTTGTTGTTGAAGGAAACAGATTTCCCTTGAAATTGGACCTTCTCTTGGCAACAGCACCCTGAAAATTATGGGATAAGTCAGAAGTAAAATCCTAACAAAGGAAAACCAATATCCAAATGATAGACAAAGGAGCCAGGACAACAGAGGAGAAGGCTAAAAAGCTAACCTGTCTAACGGAAGAAAGTGAGTTCACATACTTAGACACTTTAGAAGTATCATTTCTCGCAGCACCATTAGAGTTTTGGGTTTTCTTCTGCACAGCAACGACCAGATAAATGACATTGAAGTCTTGGTAAAAACAAGAAGCATGTAATCCAAGACACAACCTATAGGAAGGGTATTATTACCTTTTCCCTCCTTGATTTCTTGCCCCTATTCACATTATTTTTTCTCTTTGACAACTTGATGATATCATCTAAGACAAGATAATATAGATATCTTAATAAGCAATCAAACAACACGAGGGAAACATAATAGAAGCTATGGGAGTTTGTATCATAAATATAACAATACCTAAAGCCATGGCGACTTTCTTCTCAGTAAGGGCAATGACCTCCGAGATAGGTGGAACTTGAGTCTCCATCTGCACAAAAACAAAGCAAATTCTTAAAACGAAAAACACCAAAACATTTATACAACATGTAAGAAATTGTACACTTTTCTTTAAAAAAACATTTGCGCAAATCAAACAAAACGCCGTATACACAAAATGCTATCACAAGAGAATGAAAAAAAATCGAAGACATAGGATGAAACTGAGTCCATGGAACCCTAATCTACAAATGAAATTACAATAAATCCGCAAAAGAACACAGCTAACGAGTCATAATAAATCACGATAAGACTACATTCAACGAAACCATGAGAAGCTAGCGATAAACCCTAATTTAGACAATTCAATTGATCAAAGACGAAGAATCAAAAACTAAAAAATATCGGAACTCGTCAAGAAAAATAGAGGAAAAATCCCAGAGAAGAGGAAGCTTTACCGATTATTATGAAGTCAAAATCTAGAAGAGATGAGAGAAACGAAGAAGAAGATGAACGGAGAGCGAGGTCGAAGCTATCAGAGAGTCTTTCTGAACAAAGAACAAAACGAACGAGTCAACTCGTCCGCTAAAGCACTTCTCTGAGACTTTTATACGAGTTTTTTTCAATCTAATGGAGTCGGCGGATATCAACAAGAAACTAAAACAAGATTGGCTTTTGTACTAATCGGATTTCAAGTCCATATTATGTGTAAGCATTGATCGCCAACGTGGCATAATGTCATTGGTTCCATTATTAGAGAAGAAAACAACAACTAATAAACATTAGCAAACAAATTAGTGTATATGTTTAATGACTTAATCCAATACTAGGTATTAACCTGCGGACCGCAGGCTGAACTTTTAATTTGATGTAAATTTTTGTAATAATTTTTGTTGTTGTTATGTTATTAATAATCTTTTGTGACTATAAATTCTGTTTGCTTATATATAATAAATTTGTATGTTATGAGTGTTTTTTACAGAATTTATATAATATTGTTTTAGATCATGCTTCTTAACTACTACCATCGAAAACTTGCTCACCATAATCTTCTGAATCATCTACATTTTAAAAATGGCATGAACATAGTGATTCATTTACTATTAGTTAAATAAGTCAAGTTCTATGGAAATTATATTTACCACTTGAAGAGTCTGATAATTCACTGTCCCGTATTTTACTTCTATTCACCGGATGGGTACGTCTTCAATGGTTATGCTTTGTTTGAGTTGATCTTTAAGATCCTTTTTTAGCAATAATTAAATATGTTAGTTTTGTGAAATTTTTTCTAATGATAGTATCCAAACATAATTACATATAGATTGTGATGGGGTTTTTCATCTTATTGTTTTTTTCACCTTCGTGTAAATGAGAGAGAAAGAGTATGATAGAGAATATTTTAGGTGCAAGTATATCGGTATTAATTGCACTGACTTTTAGTTTTAAACCAATTAATATTTTTTTAATTAGATGACTAATTGTCTTTAGTACCCTTAATAATTCTATCCTTGTTTGTACTATTCTTAATGATATTTTATTGTAATTTTTTACACATTCTAATGTTAATTTTATATTTGTAATTCTTAATTAAAAGTTTGTTGGTATTTTACGTCTCGATTAAGCATATTAGGGCCTGGGTATGATCATATCAGTAATGAATAAACCGTTATATGCGGCATGGTAAACTATACTTCTAAATTTTCTTTTTATATTATTTTTAAAAATATTAATAGGCATGTGACTAACCAATTAATATTTTTAAAAATTATATAAAAAAAAAAATTTAGAAGTATAATTTACCATGCAACATACGTCACTAAATCTCCAAGACCAAAAGGCCAAAGTACGTCAAAATCTCCAACTCCAAGACCATCATCTCTCTTTAAAAGCTAGCACTGTTTTTCTTATCGGTTATGATTATGAGTTCAAGAACCAAGACTCCGAAGCTATAAACATACGATTGTACCAAATATTTCCCGTGAAGTTCACACTCCGGAGACATATAACCAGATTGGTTAATCAAAATGAGAAATGAAATAAATAATTGGAGACCCAAAATCACAAGCGGTGGAAAAACTTGCTATATGGACTAAGAGCATGACCAGCGGTAGAATTAAAGAGAGTTGCTCAATATATATTGTTTTAATTATTTTAATATAATATTATTATTTATTTTAAAATTAATTCAAAAAAATAATTTACTCTATTAATAATTGGCCAACTGTTCAGAAACATTTTTACATATGCTTATTTAAGAAACATTTTCACTTTCTCTCCTTATTTTTTCTCATACTCTCTTCTTTTTTAATAAGAGAGTAGGAGAAAAAATAGAGGAACTCTATAATAGAGGTGACTTTTGCTCTAATGAATATCTCTATTTTTTCCTCTAAAAAAAAATATTCCGTAGAGATTCCTTTTTTATTTTACTATTAATACATTTTATTTATAAAAGTTGCAAACTAACCCATTTATTTTAGTATTTATGAAACTTTCATAAAATTATGATATTATTTAAACTTTTAGGAATATTGGTGGATCCAGAAGTAATTTACCAGAATATTAAATAATTAGTCTTTGTTGTATTAAAAATAATATCATGGTATAAATAAAAACTAAAATATTTAAGTTATTTATATTTAGTAAGATTTTATCTAAATTTTCTTTTGCAAATAATAGTCTCAAATTTTAAAAATGTTTTTCTATACAAAAACCTTTAAAATTTTTCTATACGAAAACTTTTAAAATTTTTAAACCAAAATATTAAATTTAGTCAAATTTAACTTTATAATCAATTATCCTATTAGTATACAAATTAAAGTATTATTATAATATTTAAATTATTATTAAAATATTTAAATATATATTTTATTTATGGGTTTTGTTAGTAAGATAGTTCAGACTAAAACATGGGCAGGTCATTTAATTATTATTAAACTATTTAAATATATATTTTATTTATTTTGATCATATATATAAAAAGGTTAAAAGTTCAAGGACCATTTTATAAATAAAAAAGTTTAACTCTATTATAGAGGAAAAATTAGAGTTTTCTATTATACTCTAAAATAGAGATGGGTTGGAGTAGATTTTACTCTAAAATAGAGTTAACAAGTAAATATAGAGGTGAGTTGGAAATGCCATAATATTTAATTAGTGAGCATACTCTCACTTTATATATATAAAATATTTTTCTCAAAATATTATATATATATATATAATATTTAATATTTAATAACATCAGTGGAAATAGTCTAACAATCTTAGAGAATTGGGTTGTGTGTGATCAACATCTAAACGGCTCGTAACTTTTCTATCATTATTTGTTTGAACACGGCTTAAACGGCTCATAATTTTTCTGCCCTTTGTTACCCGATTAATAATAGTATAGATTTAAATTAACAACAATCGTGTGATTCGTGACATATAAAGTACATGGGATTAGGATAATCTAAAAATAAAGAAAAAACATACATCTTGTTTATTTTAATGTAGGTGCATTATGATCTTATGGAAGGTTTACTTAAGAATAGGTAGGTGCATTTATGGTCTTATGGAAGGTCTCTCTCCTCTGACTGCTGCTTCCATAACGTAGTAGCGTAGAGAACTAACTTGATAAGGCCGAGAACAACACAAATTCCATTCGATATCAACAAAATCCAATTAAACAACCACTGTCACTATTCATTTTATATATATATATATATATTAAAAAATAAATAAACAAATAAACCACTTACGGCCATAAAGGGATCTAAAGGCAACAGCGCGTATAGAATCCAAACGATCGAATTAACAATTGCAGCGCACTCCGGTTTAGTTTTGATTTTTGAATACCGTTTCCTAGTAAAATATACATGCACGTATGTTAATTTTCCAAAAAAAAAAAATTGTGATATACTATTCAAATAAAAGACAGTTTGGTAAGCTTACCACAACAAGATCAGTCGCATATATGGCTATGTTACTGATGCAACATATAAATCCAATGATTTGTGTACGATATGCAATTGACTTTGATAATGTCAAAACCAAGATCACCAACTGATCGATCCTTCCCCATTCGAACAAATGCTATTATTCACAATGAAATTTTAATGAGAAATATCTTCTTTTCCAAAAGAGTGGATGAAGAAATCAAATTCTGTGTTGCTGAAATTTTTTAAAAATATACCCATTATAATATATATATATATATATATATAAATAATTTCACTGATTTTAATACGAAAAATTAAATTAAAAAAAAAAGCAAAACATATGCAAAATATTGACAAAATATAAGTAATTTTTTTTACGTATGTATTTTTATAACAAATAAAATAGATTCTAAATTATTGTCATGTTAACATTTTGTTAGTTCACTATATAAGTATTCGTGCTATAGCAAATGTTAAATTTTATTTTATACAAATTTTGTATATGTTATATTTTAAAATAAAATTTTAATATGTTGTATTAGTTTATGTTGTGAAGTTATTTCAATAATGTATCTTCTACAGCATGACTTGATTGTCATTATAAGATATAATTTTGTAAATTTAGTTTTTAAAAGCGAGTTATTATATTATGATTAATTTAATATATGTCATACTTTTTGTTTTAATATATTTAGTTTCTTGAAATTCTTTCATATTATAGTGACATATTATTGACTCATGCTATAACAAATCAAATTAGAGTGTTTATAGTTTTTAACTTTTTGATCTATTAAATATTTATGATATTCTTAAAAATATCAAGTTCCAATATTTTTAAAATATTTCAAATTAAGTTAAAAGTTTATTATAGTATATAAAATTATAGAATTCAACAAAAGAAATGTATGAAATTATATTTAAATATTCAAATTTTGACCATTTACTCAGTCAAAATTTAGTTGAATAGATATTTTTTAAAAGAATAATGTTACTAAAAATTGAATATTTTATAGATTGAACAATTTATATTTGTTTTTAAAAATTCAACTTATGGTATATCCAGAAATAAAACTATTTTAATTATAAGAAAATATGATAATTTATTTGTTTCACATAAATAGAATCATATAAAGATGAGAGGTGAAGTATAATGATAAGTAATAAATTAGTATGGTAAGTTAGATAATTAAATATTTTATTTGATGAATAATTTAGTAAAGGAAACTGTTAAACTATATTCCTAATAATTTTAAATGTCATAATATCAGTGAATTAAATTTGAATGTCACAATATCCTAACAAAAATGTTCACCCATAATTTATTATAAAGTCTACAAAAGAAAATCATGTACTTCCAAAATAGTAAAGAAGAGATTAAAAAAGTCTTTTTGTATAAAATTTTAGTATAAGTTCTCAAGTTTTATGTGGGTTTTCATCTTCTTCTTAAACATATAATTCATTATATAATAGTACTCTACTAATACAAATAAAATATTAAAAATATGAAATTTTGTTAGGCCAAACTTTTCACTTCGAACTTCATTTTCTAACAGTCTCAGCAAAATTGATTGATCACTACATTAACTGGAACCATCCAATTTTCTTTTTCAATAATCGATGGTTTCTGACCAAGCATCAGTGTTCGCCTACCAAGCCGCAGTCTTGATCGTTTTGGCCAGCGGTCATCTACTCGGTTTGGATCAGTTTGAGTTTTATTTATTGCTTTGGAAAAGCTGATTCACAAAGTAGTTTACTAGTCTCGAAATTTGAAAATTGTGAACTTGCGAACTTGTGATACAATGAATGTCTTCGTTTGGTGTAATAATATTGACTCAGGATCATGATTTTGGGACAATACATCGTCAAAATCATTTTGTTCAGTGATTATTTAATTCTGATTTAACGGCTGATAAAAGGGAGAAATTAGGATTAGTTCAGTTCTGGCCGTAGATCCACTTCTCAGCATTGCTGGTGTAAGAAACGAGTTCTTCAGGCTTAAACCACAAGCTGATCTCGTCTTTAGCTGTCTCTGGTCCATCGCTTCCATGGATTATGTTCCTGCAATTTCCCAATAAACCAACAAACCAAATCTATAAACTCTGAGAATACAATTCAAACAATCATATAAAATGCAGAATATATATAATGTACCTTCCAACAACAACTGCGAGATCGCCTCGGATAGTTCCAGGTTCAGATTTCTGAGGATCTGTAGCTCCTATCAGTTTACGTCCGTATCTAATCACTCCTTCACCTTCCCATACCTAAACCAATGTTTTTGGATATGAGACCTAAACCACAAACCAAGTCTGTTTATGGTTTCAAAAGTTCGAGTGAGTCCTTACCATAGCAATAACAGGGCCTGAGCTAAGGAAGTTACACAAGCCGTTGAAGAATGGTCTCTCCTTTAGATCATGGTAATGCTTCTGCGCAAAACCCTTCGAAGGAACCATGACTTTGATACCAACTAGCTTGTATCCTTTGCGTTCGAACCGGGAAATGATTTCTGATATCTGGTGAGAAAAGAACCATAGAGTTAAACAACTATAATCATCTATTCATCTTAATAACAAGTAACACCTGAGATCCATAAACAATAACAAGCAAATCCGCCTATCTATTTACCAGTCCTCGCTGCACTCCATCAGGTTTAATAGCGATGAAAGTGCGTTCCATCTAATTAAAACAGAGATATTCAATTAGACAGAGAGACCATGGATAACCTCAAGATAAGGATATAGCTATATGTGTTAGTGATATATTGTATTACCTCTGCAGCAAGTACTTCCTGATCTTGGAGCATGAAGGCTAAAACAGAAGGAAGCAAAATGAATAAGCTGTGTTAGTCATCAAAATCTAAGTAAAACATGAGTAAGAGTAAGTTTCTATAGAAACAAAACAACTCATCAGCTATAAGTCTTGCAGGTATATAGTTCAAAAGCAATTACCAATTCAGAAAAAAGTTGACATTGTTTTCGAGTCAAAAAGTTGAAATGTAATTACGTTTTATTGTATTACCAAGGTGAAAATTTGAGTGTTGTCATACAGAAGATAATATATTCGTGAAACAGTTAGAATGTAAAACCTGCAGCAGGAAGAGCGAGGAGTCCGGTAATCCAGCTCTTAGACTCGAAGCCAGAACTCGATTTCCGAAAGCTGGATGCATACTGTGGGACTTTTCCAGACGCATGCACCACTGTTGCTCCACCAACAGCTCGGCCTTCTGAAACATATAACCAATGTCAAAATGTCAATGAAATATGTTGGGACCTATGTCAATAAAACAGCCTCTTTATATCAATGGAATTCTCAATTATAATCTTAGGTAGGCAAATCAATCATGAGACAGAAACCTGAATATGAGAGTCTAAATTTGTTTATCCAATATTTTCACATAAAATGTGTTACCATGAAGGATTCACTCACAAGAATATCTCTATAGAACCAGCCACATAAGTTTCATGTTCAGATAACAATAAATTTCCTTTTCTTGGGATGATAGGAACACATGTAAAAGATTCAACAGATCACTGATTCGATTCGATTCAATCGAGAAGACGAAGAAAACCGAAGGTAGATTCAGAATTTATTTGACGCATCTATCTACATATATCCTCCCATGAAGTTTATCACATTTTCAGGGAAAAAAAACAGAACAACAAAAAAAGAGAGAAGCAGAGAGAAAATTTACGTACCTGATAAGAAACGACCATTCTTGGCTGAAGAAAGAAGAGACCTGGCTACTCTAGAAGCAGATCTGAAGATTTGGGAGCTCATCTCTCTTATAACACAATGCGAGAGGACTGAGATGAGATGAGTTGTGTGAAAAACTAGGTGCCTCTGAAATGAGAACCTGTTGGAGGATTTTATACCAGCATGTTTCAATCGAACTGGCATGGGTCAGTGTTGGTTCGGTTGGGTCGGATCAGAGAAGGACTTAAAGGGTCAGGATTTATTGCCTATCTAATCACTCTTTTTCCACCTAGTTTTATTGCCTATTCAAGAAACGAATATATTCCAATGTCTTTAGCAGCTAAAAATATTGTAATCACCAATTTAGTAAAAGAACCTTTCATTGACGTGAATTCTACTACAAGTCTACATCTAAAGTAAGCATTTTATATACATAGAAATGAAAACTATACAGAGCAGTGGCCAATCTTCAATTTTATTATAGAGCTTTGCTTGATCCGTTTGGTAACTTTTCTTCTGGTTCAAACTTGCAATCGAGGCGCAATAGTGACAACCATGAATCAACCTAAAATCATGCAAAATCATAAAATGGTCGCGTTCAAATGCTGTAGGATCTCTCAACAACAAAATTTGTTTGTTAAGATGTATATGCAGTTGGTTCACCTGTATTTTAGAGGTGCTTGAGCACTCAAATCTTAGACCTTGACGGGTTAAGATGTAAAAGCAATGATGAGTTTCATCAAATTCCCTAGTGTAGCTAGGTGATGAACCAACTTCTACAATATCCGCCAGCAATGTCGAATCTTGAGGGCTTAAATCTGCAATGGAGAGTTTGAAGAGACAATACAAGAAGAGCGTAAATTTGAAACAAGATTGTAAAAGTTGAAACTTAACTCACCTGTTGACAATAAATGGAAGAAAAGACAAGGGCCTTGAAGGACGACAAACCGAGGAAGCCAGTCGTCTACTTCTGTATCATCTATTGGTGCTGGCTCACCAGGAAGAGCTGCCCAACGCTGAAGTCAAAAAAAAACAAAAAATTGCAAATCTGTGATATAAGATAGGCTAAGTTTGACTCTTATGGATCACTAATATAAGTAATTCAGAGTAAGAGCCTACACTTCGGATAAACAAATAGCCAGATAAACGGGCAGAGCGCAAGACTTCATCCACATGTTCCAACCTATGGAAGGGTTGAAAGAAGAAAGTAAAATAACCGGTTATGATCTGAGTATGGAACAATTTGTGCATTATGACTTACTGGGCTTTGAGGTAAGCTTCTCTTTCTTCCAAATCAGAAAGTTCTGATCTAAGTGACTCTAACTCCGCTGCTGATAGCTCTACCTGAAAATGGGAGAGTGATCAGGAGAAAAATCTCAAACTTTGAAGCGGTGAATCAAAAACAAAGAAGAAAGGTGTGAGAATGGAACCTTCTCTTGACCGTCTGAAGCCCAAGGCAGACGACGAAGAGTGAACAAGTTCAACATAAGTGCTGCTTGTTTCAGTTTTCTACGAGTCCGTGACTGGCTATGAGACCTAAACTAAAGCAAAGCACCCAAAAACACAATCGATGTCAGCTCAAAGATTCCCATTCTAGCATATTGGTGTGCCAGCAAACAAGTTACCTCAGAGAAAGATCCTCCTTTTGCTGCGACTGCGAAGATGATGGAGTATTGTCTTGAGAACTGGGACTAGGAGGACTAAAGTAATCAGGTAATATGTTTAACTTCCTAGGAGTACCATCACCCATGAATCTGAAATTTTGGGCTTATGAAACGAATTCAGAACCTTCCACAAGATGATGAATGAAAGCGTACAGCAAGAGTTCCTTCATTCAAAAATGAAAAATACAGGTTACTATCACAGCTTCTAGAGTACTATCACTAATTCCGTGAATGCACATTAGTGCGCCACTATGACCAACTACATAACTTGATTGATCCCTCAAAAGAAGTCAACGGACACCACAGTTTTTTCCACATATTTTTACATAGTAAACTTGTCTAAGCATGAACTAATCTAAGATTCTGATATAAAGGGAAGCAAATCAGGCAATATGAATGTTAGCATCTCATGAACACTTAAATCTCGCCAAGTGACATGTCTCACAGTAGTATGCTTATTGTGTATCATACAACTAAATCAAGAAGTATCATCACAAGAAACAAACAATCATACCTTTGTATCCTATCTATCTTTCACTGCTGACCCAATTTTTAATAATCCCACTTCACAGATCAAATTTGTTAATCTTCAAAGTTTCTGCAAAACAAATCGGTATTAAAAAAAGAGCTCTTGTTAAGATTATAAAGCTCCCAAAATCAAAAGTTACAGGATCGAATTTTCTGGGAAATAAGCAAAGAAGAAAACCCAAAAAAATTGGAAACCCTAAACCACGAAAGCAATAAAAAAACCTTGAAAAGCACAAGCAATAGTAGAAACTCTGGAAAAAAAATGACGAAAAGATCGACAGCAGAACTTGTTTGAACCTACCTACCTGATCGAATGAGAGAGAGAGCTTGAAGACGAATTAAATTTTTTTAACGAACTCAAAACAAAAAATGTGATTTCTGTTTTTAAAGGAAAGTGTGTTTTTTTTTTTGGTTAGGTGCTTTGGCTGCTCCAAGCAAGACGATAGTAGAAAAAGACGTTTGTACCCCCAGGTTACTTCCGCCAGCCAGCTCTAACCCACACATGGGGGCATTGTTATAGATTCTCTACAATGTCAAAAACTTTATTTAATTAAGGAAAAATGTATGAGATAAACCTGGTCTTCCGATAACTTAGATAGTTTAATTTCAATAATTAATGTCTGTATATATCTTGATCCTATCTTATTATGCTTTTACATAGTACTATTTAAAATACTGTATTTGAATTTGAAAAAGTAAACAAATAATGGAAAGTGTTTTATTTCGTACTGAACATTTTTAAAAAATATGTTGCCAACTATACTAATAAGTATTTGGTGATACCGATGAGTGTGAAGGACAGCCTAAGACAAAAGTGGATGGATGGGGTAATGATGATGATTTGGGAGTATGGGATTCCAATTATTAATGTCGTTGACCTCTATATGCTTTATCTCTTGTTCTTGCAGCCTTTTTCCTTAATTAACCAAACAAACCACATTATTAGCAATTATTCGTTAATCACAAAAAAGAACACATTAGCAATAATCTTTAGTTTAGGCCCATAGTACATTGGTCCAGTTTGAACATATGACAAAGCCCAAATGTTACTACGCTTTCTCCGGTGACGCGTAAACCGGTTCAGGACCAACTAGTAGTGGGAGAGAAGTCATCTAACTGAAATCATCATGATATGTGGTCATTATAACCTAGATTATATAACAAGGCAACAAGCGAATCACAAACGCTTGGTTCCTTCTTTCTCTCTTCTTCGTCTTCTTCCTATCTCCCTCTTAGTCAGCTCTAAACTACTCTGCCAGACGAAAAGAAAATTATGGTGACTTCTTTGATCACTATACCGATTAGCGACCATGATGAGAACTCCAACTTATGGATCTCATTGTTTCAAGTGCTTCCTCCATCAAAGACAACACATTTCTCCTCTCTCTTCTTTCTTGGACTCACTATAATACATACCAGTCTCAAACACAACAGGTTCATCGCTCATTCCGTAAAATTTGCATCAAGATTCATAGTCAAAGCTGTAAATTTACCTTCGATACACACTAATCAAACTGCAGAAATTTTCTTGTGCAATACTATAGATCTGTCGTCCATCTACAACTGCTAGAAAAAACGTCAAGATACACACTAATCAGACTGCAGAAATTTACCTTTGTAATCACACGCACGGTAAATATTATAGTTTTTTCTAGCAGTGGTGGATGGACAACAGATCTTGCATGGCGTCAACTTGAATTTGTTCCATGAACAGACTCATTACGAGAACACTTAGGACCAAAGTTTTGCCTTCCATCTTTCGATTGATTAGTGTTTTGATCGCAAAATATATGTGGAGAGTAAGTTTGTAATGAAGAAATGGTGATGAATCAAGGCCCGCTTAAATACTAGATGGTGTACAATTCGCAACCACAAAATTCATTTAATCTCATCACATGATCTATAGGATCTGTACACGTTGCATGGACCATCTCTTCTCTCAATGGCTACCTTCATGACTGGGAAATTATTTTTTTCGCTCTTTTTAATTTCTTTTTCATTTAATTTGGTTAAATAAGAAGAAAAGACCTCTTAAAATTTGGTGGTACTTATATATTTTGAATTCGGATGCTTAATACAATTCACTACTCCTTGTTAGTTTTGTATATTCATAATAATAAGCAAAGGTTTGCCCCAAAAAAAAAAAACCAAAGAAGTCTAAACACCTCAAAAGTAGACAAGCTTTTGTGATACCCCATTACCAGTTCTTGCTCGATCCTTAAATTTTTAAGAATACAGCTAGATGATGACAAACTGAATTAGTAGACAAAAATCCAAAAAGTTGTTTACAACGTGTTTTGTGTTTCGATATTATATGTTGGGACCAAATGAATGCTTGCTGTCTTATAATATACTACTAGATATTCACCCGCGATACATCGCGGGACTATTTTTCATAAAAATATATAATTTGTTTTATTGATTAACTATATATAACTAATGTTTAATTTGTATTTTTTAAAATTTACAACCTTACAAATATAGATATATAAGATAGTATAGAAATTAAAAAGTATTTTGTTTAAGATTTATTGTTTTATATTATTGTATAAGTGTATAACATACAATTAAATAAGTAGTGATTTATCGTAGGAATATATTGTGTGTGTTTTTTTTTAATTTACAGATAGTAGTATTTTTATTATTTTAAATTGTTTAGATATATGTACATGATAATTTTGTATTGTAGTTTTGTATGTTTTATATATATAAAGAATCAGTTAACTTTGTTGTCAAAAAAAAAAAAATCAGTTAACTTTAGTATATAGAGTTTTGTTGTGAAATACAAATAAAAGTTGTTAACAGTTATTTGTTGGGATTGACATGAATTCCACATTATTTTTCTTTTAATAACCTTTGGGTATTAAAATGGACCCAAGATGTGTTTATATAATTTGTTTAGAAAATGTTTCTATGGAGAAAATATTGTTTTGTAAAATTGAAAACTTAATATTAATTAAATTTATTATAAACTTAATATTTAATATTAAAGGAAGTGGTTCCTATTGTTTTGGAAATTTTAAAGGATGAGAAATCTTGTTTCCAAAAATTAAAATTTTAATATAAATAAATTAAATAAAAAATAAATTAATAATTAATGCTAATGGCATACTTGTAAATATATTCCAACTCCAGGATTTATTTACTAAGTGTCTCAAAAAATGTATATATAGATATTTATTCTGATTCATTTATTTTTCAACCATGCCATTTTTTAATATATTAATAGAAAATCATTATTATCAAAAGGGCGAATTTGTACCATAACCAAAACAAAAAAATCAACCCAACTAACATTAAAAATTAAGAGAGTAACCATTGGCTAGTGTAAAATGACAAGAGAGGGGTAATTGTGAGTAACACACGCATTTTAAAGAAGTGTTGGAGTATGAGATATTTTTTATCTATTTATTTATCTGATTAAATAATTTATACCTTTTTAAATTTTGATTTCATATATTTTTTTAACAGAAATAATTAAAATTTTGAAATTTATCATAAAAAGTTAGAATTGTTTTTCTACATTTGACATAACTTGGATAATTAAAATTGGATGTTGAAAATTTGAAATGATGAATAGTTTTTATAATAAGAACAAGTTATACTAAGGGCATCAAGGGGAACACTTTTGGGTGTTCTTAGAGTAAAAATATTATGAAAATAATGTAAGATCATTAGTTTAGATCTTTTGTTAAGAACTTTGTTATTGGGAGAACATGTTTAAGATCATAAAATTTAATAATATAATAATCTTAAACATATTACATTTATAAAAACTTTAAAAATAACATTTAAATTGCAAACTTGTAAAACTTTTACTAAAATTCAAAATACAATACCAAACTTTTATGAAACAAAAAAAACATTAAAGATAAAAAAAAACAAACAAACATATTACTCAATTAAAGCACACAAACATTTTATTTAATTAATATATAGTTTAATGTCCAAATTTATTCCATATATTCTCAATCAAATCCTCTTTTAATTTGTGAAAAATTATTTGCAAAAAATTGTATCCATTCACAGTTTGCCACGTCAGCTTAAAACTGAGCCAAAATCAGTTCTACATCAAGAACCAAAAAAGTGTTCTAAACCCACTATTGATTATTTTTCTAATTTTTTTGGGTTTAGAACACCCTTGGTGTTCTCCCTATAAAGATGGCCTAAGAGTCTAGGACTAAAGTATATGATCTGCAAGATTCAAACTCAACTATATATATATATATATGTATATGCAGTGTAAAAAAAATGTGAATAGTGAATTTTGAAATGAAATGTTATAAAAAATAGATACGGTAAATGAAATAGTATAGAAAAAATAAAATAGTATGGAACATAAACTTAAACACACACAAAACGCTATACATTAAGCGATACAACAAACACAACCCAATCTACTGTGTTAAATGGTAACCGTAAGAGATAAAACATAGACAACTCAAAAGATGAAATTTAACGCATAACAAAAAAAAACGCTATACCCTAAGGGATACAACATAGGCCACCCAAGCAACCATGTCAAACGCTAATCATAAGAGATAAAACATAGACAACTCAAAATATGAATTAAACGCATAACAATAAAAATCGCTATACCCTAAGGGATACAACATAGGCAACCCAAGCAACCATATCAAACGCTAACCATAAGAGATAAAACATAAATAACTCTAACGACCAAAATAAACGCACAACAAAAAGAAGTTATACTCTAAAAGATACAACATATGCAAACCACATCAACTGAGTTAAACACTGATAATAAATGATATACTCTATAAATCGTTCATATATTTATAATTATAATTCAATTTATGTAATTTGAAACTTGAGAAATATATTTTTTTAAAATGGAATAGAATGTTATTTTTCTCTATATATTATGAATATTTTTTTTATTATTAATTTATGAACTAAATTTTATCTTCCTAATATCTTTAAATCACTGTACCATAAAAATAAAAATATGTGGTTTTAACTGAGTTTATGAAATCAAAACAGTGTGTTAAAAAAAATTATTGCAAAATATGAAAGAGTAGGAAGAAAAAAAAATGAGAATAGATGAGAGATGACAAAGATATATGTCTATATAGAGAGAAAATACATGCATATACAGTTTGCTGGGCGAGTGGAACGGTTAATTTGGCAAGAGGTTAGAATTGTCATTATTATATATATTATAGAGTATATGATCTTTTCATGGTTAGAGAGGTTAGCTAGTGAATTATAATTTTTTTCTTGATTATTGCTGCCAATTTCCCTTATCAAAATATTGATGTGTCGCTATCGAAGAGGTAGAGATACATTTTAGCTATATAAGTACATTTTAGGTTCTATCATTTTATTTGTACTTATTTAAATTGTTATTTTGTAATGTTATTCCTAAATAATTCACAAAACTCAATTAGCAAAACCAAAGAAATCAACCAAAAACATAATATTTTATTGCCATTAAATCTACAACAAATCAATAAATTTACTATAATCTCTCAAACTCTCAATGATACAGTCGATTTTCTAAAACAAAATAATATAGAATCCATAAAACTCCTAAAATATCTCATAGATGTCTCTACATAATAAATTATTCCTAAATAATGTGAAAACGTGTTTTAAAATAAGATATCTCTACATAGTAAATTCTTCATAAATATTTAAAAACTTATTTACAAAGTTAATCCCTTTAAAATTTCCAAAAATAACATTATTTCAGATTTTGTTTTCTAAATAGTTTACATTCCATTCTAACTAAAAAATTTATAGCAACTGTCTAGACAAAAATAATTGATTCGTTTAGAGACTACGGAAACAAGAAAAAGATGTTGAATAGTCGTTTTTATTGATTAATGTATCGAGCTCAAATACAAGAGTTTAAGACACAACGAGTTTAGGAACCCTAATCCTCATGGGATTTGGGTTTGAGTAACCGTCTCTTCATGAGATAAGGTCGTTCCCAATATTCTCTCCATGAGATTGAGTCAAATATTCTCTTGATAATGTCGTAGCAAATCAGAGTCAATCACAAAATCAGTTACGCTCTTTATTGACTCGTTGTTTGTCACAACGGCCCGAATTGGCTCGATGTTTGTTGTGTTGGCCCGTATTGGCTTGATGATTGCCATTACGGTCCGTATTGGCTTGATGCTTACCGTTACAGCCCGTATTGGCTTGACGCTTACCGCTACGGCAGGTATTGACTCAATGTTAACTGTTACGGTCGGTATTAACTCAATGTTCTAGAGAATGCATAATTCTCTATTATTTATAGAATATATCACAATTATAATAGAATTTATCTATTATAATTTATATGATTAAAATTATGCCTAACAGCAACCAATATGGAAACAAAATCTTTGATTTTTAACGTAAGAAGAACTTCAATTCACATTATTTATATATTATAATTAATATATATAAACTTAACAAAATTTTAAAATATTATGAATAAATAAAATGAAAAAAAAATATAATAATATATAATGTGGTTAATATAGTAGATAGATTATAAATAGTACATGTTGGAATTAATAAAATATTATTAAAATTGTGTTAATACAGATTAAATCCTTATTTTATTATTTGTCAACATTACTAACACTAAAATATTTGGCATATAATATTCTTTATTTACAAAACATCTAATATTTAACAACTAAATACAACACAAAATATAAATATGTTCCGGCATACTACGGGTTAAAATCTAATTACTTGGTAATACATATAGAACTGCATGTCATTCTATTTTTCAGCAAAAACAAATTTTAAAAAAAAATATTTGTCTGGGATTCCAATTATGAATGTCGTTGACCAATATGCTTTTATCTTGTTCTTGCAGACTTTCCCCTAATTAAATAAACAAACCGCATTATTTGCAAATTATTCGTTTAAATCACAAAATATCACAATCGCGATGTGATTGATTTAGGCCCATAGTACATTGGTCCAGTTTGAACTCAAAGCCCAAATGTTACTACGTTTCCTCCGGTTACGTGTAAACCGGTTCAGGTCAAACTAGTGGGAATAGATAGAAGAACTCATCTAACAGAAATCATGATATGTGGTCATTATAACAAGCGAATCACACACGCTTGGTTCCTTCTTTCTCTCTTTCTTCTTCTTCCTATCTCCCCCTCTTAGTCAGCAGCTCTAAACTACTCTGCCAGACGAAAATAAAATTATGGCGACTTCTTCGATCACTATACCGACCATGAGAACTCCAATTCATGGATCAAAATTTCTAGGCCAAACCCATCAATTCTCAACTCCAAACCGGTCGATGTTCCCAAAGCAGCAAACAAACGTTCATCAAGTAAAGGCCATGGGTAAGTTCAATCTATGGGAAGTGATGGGAGGAAGAGGACTATGCAACGGAGAGAAAGGTATCGAGAAGGAGCTCAAGAGGAACATTGAAGAGGAACAAGAGACATCAAAGGCTGAGAACGAGAACGAGACAGAGGAAGAGAGCGATGACACCAACTTGTCATTTAAAGTACCTGAAGACGGTTTTGAGAAAGAAATGATGGGTCTCACAGGAGGATTTCCCGGTGGCGAAAAGGGATTGCAAACCTTCATTGAGAAAAACCCACCACCTCCACCAACACCACCACCCACAAAACGAGGAAGTGATGTATCCGCAGTTGCTGCAGATAAGAAACCAAAAGCGCCAGAGCTACCACTTCTCATGCCGGGGATGATCGCTATAGTCAAGAACCAGAACAGTCCTTATCACATGTATTGTGGGATTGTGCAGAGAATCACAGATGGAAAAGCTGGTGTCTTGTTCGAAGGAGGAAACTGGGACCGTCTCATTACATTCAGGCTTGAAGAGCTTGAACGAAGAGAGAAAGGTCCACCGGGTAAGAATCCAAAGTCGTGTATCCTTGAGCCTTTTATTGAACAGATTCAAAAGGAGGAAGCAGCACCATAAGTGATCTTTCCCTTCTTCTCTGTATGTAAGTTCCTGTGAATGTATATGCAACGAGATCTCTGACTGGTTCTAGAAGATCTTCATCATGTGATATAAAAATGAATAAACGATGAAATTCCAAACATACAGAAATAATAGTGAGTGGAATGCACCCAATCAAATGGTGAATCTGTATAAAAGTTAAAAACTTTTAAAACAGCAAAACGGAGTTATATAATTGTATCAAGGGTTGTGTTGTAAACATCAACCATCAGTTTCTTCTATATTCTTGGTAAAGATGAAGAAAAGGTCCACCATTTCTCTTCAACAGATCATATTCAAGATCAGAGGCAGCCTCCCAACTGTAAAGATTTGCAGAAAAGGAGAAGTAAGTCAGAAACGGCACAAAAACTATCGCATAATAATGCAGAAAGAAACTCAAATATCGTTATTTTGGTCCATAAACTTAGTACTTGGTGTCATGATAACACCATCATAAAGTGTAATTCATATATGTCCATGAAGTAAGTTAGTAACTTACCAAAATGGCTTCCATCTCTTCGTTTGAAACAGGAGTACGCTTAGGCTGGGATGATGCCTTCCCGCCTATAGTCTTTGGGGCGTTCAAACTGGAGAAGAACAATGTATCTGCTTCATTTGCCACCACCTGAGTCTTTCCCTCCGAAGCTGCAAAATTCACAAAAACAAACTCTTAATACCAGCAAGTAAAAATGTCAAAGTTCATGAAGACTTCCATCAACAAACAGATCAATATCAAAACCAAAAGCTAAAACATAACAACTTCCACAGCGACTCAGGATTTGATTCAAAAAAATTGATAACAGACAAAGGATTAATGGCTAAACAAATCTTGTGTATCCTTAAATCTTAGGTATCTACAACACTGAATGATTCCTACGGGAATAGATCTAGGATACAAACAGATACTATCTCAGTTCTGATTCGTTACTATGGAAACCCGTACACAAAATTCTCGAATCGATGAAACGTAGACACGAAGAACGATATAAGATTCAGCATAGGATTTTTTTTGAGGTAATAAAAAAAAAACCTGAAGGGTTGAGATGACGCTGTGGGAATTTGATGCGAGGGATCCTCTTCAAACCTTGAACTACGTTCATCTTTCTTCTTTCTCTCTCGATCTTTCGCTCTCGTCCGGAGTTAGTAGTACCCAAAAGGAGAATGTTTTAGACGGCGACCGGAAATTTTCTCTGTTTTAAGACTTTTTCGAACCTTCTTTAAAGGTGGGCCACATTACGGTCGTAAGGCCCATTTAAGCATATGACCTACTTATAAAAGCCCTTCCCAATGGTTAATTTATGTCGAATATTCCTCTCTACCAAAAAAACCAAACTAGGAATCTTTTGTTTTTTCTTTGACACAATCCCATGTTTTTGTTTTGAGTTTTATGAGTACGTAAAACACAAAGAAGAGAACAAAAAATGTGTAGAATGGAATCATATGTAATATAATTATGGGCAATTCTAACAAATCAAATATGGAGGAAAATTTTGCTAACTGTTTTTCTTTTATGTATTTTCAGTATTGCTTACAAAATAACGGAATTAATGAATTTAAAATGCAATTTTGCTAATTGTTTTTCTTTTATGTATTTTATTTTTCAGTCGCATAATCACTTCACCATTACACTGACAAATTACACCCATCCGTAAGTTATCAGACTCCAATTTTTGTTTGTGATCGTTTAAATCATATGTAAAGCTTTTTTTTTTAGTTTCTTTTGGTTAAAGTAAGATATATATGTCCCCTCAAATAACATAGTTTTGTTATTATTAGTAATGACTAATGAGATATCAGAATATGAGTGTTTGATGGACAAAGGGTAGACTAGTAGAGAGACTAATAAAATAAAATCATGACTGAGTCAAGCGCAAAAAAATCTTTTAGGGGTGGTTGGTCGTAATCCACCAAAGTTTGATAAGCTTTTCAACGCGTTTTCTTGATGAGAAGTAATTATCCACTCTTTTGTTTCTCTCTATTTGTCTACGCACACTACTAATTAAATAAGCAACCCTAATTATACATACGGTTATATATAATAAAACAATTCTAATAACTTTTTGATAAAATATACTAATTTCCCCATAAGATTTGCTAATTGTTGGTGTCGGATCTCACCTAAATATGGCTAAATCCGATCCAAGAAAAGCCCGGTGTCGTTAGAGTATTCGGCGAAATGAAGCTAGTTGAACTAATTAACATGTTTCGGATGCATGTTAAAAAAATATCGTCCTTTGGTTCTTTCGATATATTTGATTTTTAACGAAAAATGTTTGGGATACATGTGAAAAATAAATATTTTGTAAACTTAATGTACGTACGTAGCATTTGAATAAGAGAAAGGAACAAAGCATTGAATGTATCATCCGAGAGAATAGTGCTCAGTGGTGCGGGTAATGCAGCCTAGAGTTGGCCATAGGTGGAAACTCCGTCGGTCTTAACTGAAAATACGGTCGGGACTGTGGTGGAACTGACCGGTACATTTCACCAGTGTATGGTTGTGCTTGTCTTGCCGCCACAAACCAAGGAGGTGGGTATGGTATGGGTGTTGTAAAGCCAGGCATTGCTCGCGGAGGAGGATACACCGTTGGGGGTAAAGCAACGTTGATTAAGGGCGTTGGACTGCCGTTTTCAGCCCCTACTCCTCGATGGTGCCTATTTGGGATCGGCGCAAAAGGCTCCACCTTTGATTTACAACTTCTCTTCCCAAAGCACATCAGAAGACAACACTTTGTTGGTCTCTTCTCCTTCTTCTCCATTGTATTGTTTCGGTTTTGTTCCGGGGTTCTAGGAACAACATGGGAAGTGTTGTCTCCGAGACCAGAGACAAGCTCTGCCGTTTTGCCCCATTTGGTAAGCTTATCAAGCAATGTTGTTGGGTTGACGTCACCTGAGACTGTTAAGAGCCCTTGTTCTACGTTATACTCAACTGCATTCACCCCTGTTTCGAAAATAATAGTAGCTAAATCAAAATGAGCATATTTAACATTATAACTTTAACAATATTCACTAGTGGATTTATTACCAGCGACACTTAGCATCTTTTTCTTTGCTTTTTCCCGGCAACCTTTGCAACATTTGAGTCCAACTCTCAGAACGCAAGTCTACAGTTGTCACACATAAAAACCTCGTTAGCAAAACTCTTAAAGGTGATGCAAAAACCTCGGAAGTGAAGAGAGAGAGAAAATAAATACTCGAACCGGTGGAGATTGGTTTGCCATTGCATAAGCAACTCAACTTGAAAACTCTAATGTAGAAGAAGGCAATGAGTATATATATATGATGATTGATGAGAACGATAAGTTACTTTTCAAGTCCATAGACGTTTTGATATATTGCTGGAATTGGTGTATATTTTCCTGGATTTATATGGTTTCCTTATTCTCTTGATATCATACCCAACAAATATAACCAAAATCTGAATATGTATATGTTATTTGTTACTATATTTTCATAATTGATGATTACCAAAAAAATGTATGGATACACTTCACAAAATTTGGTATTTTCGTAATCAAAATGTAACCCCCTTTTTAAAAAGATTTTGAGAAACGAAATCCTCACCGTCTATTAGAAACTAGAAACCGTCGCTTCTACTTATTGAGAAAACAATAACAGAGGATTTGGACTTTCTAGTAAGGGAAGATATGGGTTGTGTGAGTGTGTCTTAATCCAATATTATCTTCCAATTTTGAGTAATGACCAAGGTCGTGTTTATTTATGTAGATTTGCATACTAAAACTTGACCTATATATATAGAACATTGTAAATAGTTGATATGGTCGAACGTGACCTTACGCCAAAATTAGACAAGGAATCTGTGACAAACACTTTTTTATTTTTTGACTGTGACAAACACTTGTTTTTCGTATTTGTTTAATTTCTATTTAGTTTTGTGGATATTATTCAATTCTTACGGTGTTTCTGTTTTTGTTTTTTTGTTTTTTTTTAAAGTTAGACTAATTCAAAATGGAGTAATTGACCATGTCATATAAAATACCCCCAGAGGCACGGCACCATATTTACTTGTGGAAAGTTCAAAAAAAATGTTTAATAGTATATAAGAACGTCTGGTAGTTGATTATTCTGATAGATAATTATTGAAAAAAAGATAAATGTGACAATTTTACTCAAATGTCATTTTCAGATCATGAAGCAGCAAATGAGATAAAACTTTAAAAGTCATGGACCCATGGTAAAGCTTTTTGACTGATTAATGATGCATCATAACGTCACTTTTCCTTAATGTTTACCTTTAATTCATTAGACCATATGACTTTTAAGTTTTAACTGCAATCTCATGAGGAAAAATATTCAGATACTTATATATATGATCGTTAGAAATCATTGATGTTCTCTGCTTAACTCAACATCGTCTGTGAAATCAAATGAACTTGTCAATTTTTAACGATCATATATCATGCATGATATATATAGTTAACGTAAAAGATGGTTTTTTTTCATTTTAACGACGTAAAAGATGGTTCTGATTACATTTTTTGCATAGCAAAGCAAACAAATATACGAATAAATTAAATGCTAGTATCCCACGGCAAAATGTCGTCATCTTCTTACCCCAAAGCACACTCTCCACTACGTGTCTCTAGATATATGGTATAAAGTTGGTCGCCTATATAATACCCTGCCCCATTTCAATATATAGTAAAAAGAACTTTCAAGATAACATAAAATTAAAGTCCCTCTCTCTCTCTCTCTCTTTGCTAATAGAGAAGATCAAGAAGAAGAAGAAGAAGAATGATGGATTCTTTATCAAAATGCTTCAACAGACTTCAAGAAAGGTACGAAAACGTTCTAGAAGCGAAACCTATGTACAGAGAGGACTTAGACATAACGTTGCCTCTAAATGACTCAGAGATTTCAGTAGAGTCGACCAAAAAGTCTCGGTGCTTGGATAGAGCCAAGAGGATCGACAAGTCGCTGAGGTTCGAAACAGAAGACGAAGAAGATGAACAGAAGAAAAAGACTCCGGCTAAGCCACGTAAGGTTGTGAGGTTTCAGTTAGAGAATAATAAAATTATCGAGCCGAAGAAGACGGTGAGGTTTGATGATGATCAGAAACTCGAACCAAAGGAGATGGCTCTGGAGGAGAAAGTGAGTTTGAATATGGTTGAAAGGGATGAAAAGGTCGTGAGGGTTAAGATCAAGATGACAAAGCAAGAAGCTCACAGGCTACTGTCGAAATACAAAAACGACAGCGTTTTCGACTTAGAGCACCTTGTGGACCAGATCGCACACGTTCCTGTTCATCAGCTTCAAGTCAATATGGTAATGGTTGGCTGTAATACTGAGCGACAATGAAATGGCTGCTGGAATAATTTTAGGTTTATTTTGCATTTATTTTGTCATAATTTTGTAGTTTTAGTGTAGTACAATATTTTTGATAGATTAATAGAAGTAACAGGGTTTGGGGAAATATTATGTTGTTGCCTGATAAATAATGTAACAAAAGTTTGACAGTAGTGTATTCCAAAGCAAAAAAGATTGAAAGAAGCCAAAAAAAAAGAAAAGAAAAAGGGGAATACAGAATTAGAAACAAAGCAGAGGACGTAGAAGTAGAACAAACCATGAGTTATTCCAAAGCATGGTGGAGATAAGTTGATTGAACAGAGTCAACAGACTAGTGAAGCCAAGTTCATCCATTACCCAATTATCACTATATCATTTGTTAAGTTTGTATTAACGATAACATTTCTTTACACAAACTACAATTTATTGAGATAATTGCTTTACGTTTGAACCAAAAAAAGGGAGACGATTGGTTTTTTTTTTAATTGTATAGTTACAAGTTAAAACTGATCTATCAAAAACATAGTCTTTATTACGATATTATTGTATATTGATATAATATTGATTTTTACTGAAAAGGTAAACATAATGATTAAAATTTATTTGATAAGTTTGACAAAACAGAGAGATTAATATTATTTTGATCATCTACTCTCTGTTTCTACATGTCAGATCAGCTGGGTCATTCGTTACAGGTAGATAGTAGTATAATTTGGATGATTGTGATAATTGTTGTACGACTTATTAATTTATTCTTGTAACAGTTATGTGTTGATTGTTGTGGTTGTGGGTAGGTTTCAACGAAAAGCTTAATGTAAATTAGAATTGACAATCAACTACTCACACTTTTTTAGTATTATGGGACCCTAACGCATACGCTTTTTTCTCTAATCGCAAATCAATTTAAACCAAATCGAATTTTCAAATATCATCAGTGCATGTACTTCCAATTTTCTAAAGGCATTTAGATATTTCGAAGTTTTTTCTGTGGTAACTAAAACTGAATCTATGTATGTATCACGTAGTTAAAACCCTAAATTGATCTTCACCACGTTGGTAAAATGAAAAATGGATTTGTGAACACTGATCATATGAACACTAACTTTAGAAGCAACAAAAACAATTAAACTAAACTTATAATTTATTTATGTTGACAATAATAGAACCTTACATGAAAGACGAAAATAAAAATACATAATTTCGTTGTTTCTTTGGATTTTCTCTAGGGTAAATAAGCCTTTGCTGATTTCAAACACTCTGAGACAGAACAATTCTCAGGTGAAAAAATATCCCTCGGTAATAAAAGGGAAAAAAAAAATCAGCAAAAAGAACAAACTCCCCCACAGATAAATCCTATTTTAATAAGAAAAATAAAATAAAACGAAAATTTAGAAGCTCTCTAAGATGAAAAAAATAAAAATGAGAATTAAAGAAAGTGATTACGAAAGTGTCTCTTCAGGCCATTCAGTGATTCTTTCCAACGACGGCCTCCACTTGCGACATGTCCGGCGAGACTCCTCCTCTTCCTCAGCCGCCTTAGCAGCCGCTTCTCCAGCAGATCTCTCTGCCTCTAACTCCCTGAGAAAATCTCCGAAAGAAGCCAAAGTTGTTTCTCCTTTGCCTTCAACGTTGCCACCAGCGTTTAGCTGGAAGAGAATGAGTTTCTCTAACTCATCTCTTCTCAGAACAATCTTGACTTTACGATCCTTTCTCTTGTAATCTTTCTTCATTACTTCTTCTTCTTCTTGAACCATCTTTGCAATGTTGTTTCCTCCCATCATACAGTTTCCCATTTTTATAAAATTTAAAATATATGTAATATAAGAACAAAAAAAAAGTTTCTGTTTTGGGAAATACCCACAAAAAAAGTTTGAGAAAGAAAAAAGAAAACTTGGGAAATACCCAAGAAAAAAAGTCTTTCTTCTTCTCTTTTTTTTCTTCTGTGTGGGTCAAGTTGATGGAAGCTTGAAGAGTTGTATGGATCAATGTGTGATGTTGAGTTTATATATAATGTTGTGTGTTTTCTGTTTAATGATAGATGGATGACTCATCCTAAGGATGCTGATCTGTTGTATTCATTTTTTTAAAGACTATATTTTATCTTTATTTTTTTATTTGCTTATAAATTCGACCAACCAAAAGTTTGTTATTCGGTTGTGAAGATGCTAATTTTAATTTAGTTTAATTAACCATATATACAAATTGGAATCGAAAATTTAAATTTAGATTATCAACTGAACCGTATATAAGAAAATGAATTTTATGCAATTTATTTAATTTCAAGAAAATAAAAAAGTATAGTACTAACTTACTCCACTGCAATATTTTGTAAAAGAAACTGAAATTAACTGAAACCCTAATGATCACATCCACTGCAATAAGCTAATAAATTATGTAGTCATAGATAGATGTCTTCAATTAATGGTGATAGCGAGATTAGTAACAACATTAACGGCGATAGCTTAACTAATTAAGCTGACGAATCGTGACCTTTCAGATCTTTCAATCTGATTTGCGAGTTGTTATAAAATCTTTGATAGAAAATTACGTCGTATACTTTCTTTCCTCTCGTGTATTATAATCGACAGAAAATAATAATTAGGTTATAAGGTAATCGAAGTAACGAAGTTCATATATATATACTAGCTAAAAACATACTAATTCATCTAATGTCTTATGTGGGTTACGTATGAATTGTTCATGCACGCATCTAAAATTTTAATTTCAATCAAACAGACCAAAACGTAAAATTATAGTGGACATTGTACTTTACTACTTTTTAGAATGGAGAGGACATAAAAAAGGCAAGTACATGTTCTTTCTGGTTAGTTTGGTGTCTTCAAACCAAACCAAAACCGTGTTAAAACCTGGCAGTCTCACATTTATACCAACCACCAACCTGTCTTGTTTTTTTTTTTTAATAAACGTCGTTAGATTCAATAATCACAAAAATAGTATACTTTAATTCGAATATAAAACTCATCTACTCCATCTCATTAAATAAGTGTTACATGTTAAATTAGCTTGTGGTTGTAGATACATTCATATTCTTTTCCCTCAAGAATTAATAGAATCCAATCATTCGTAGTATGATCTGTTTCAAACAATGTCAAACCCATTTCTTTTGAATTATTCTCTCCGGATTTTACGGACCAAAAAAACCAACAAAACCGGTTTTTAAACTCAAATCAAAACCAATAAAAACTGTAGCCATTTTAGACGAATTTTCAAACACCCTCGTAAGACTGCACGATATACAGTTTGAAACCGTTGTAATGGGTACGTCGTTTGCATAAGTGTGCGAAAGTGATGTGATACCATACTTTATTTTCATTTATTCTTATAATAATAACATATGATCACAAAATAATTCATGATAGTCTACATGTAGACGTAAATGTATGTCATTAACAAGCGATCTTATCAGATGATCCTATCATTAAGCACTACGCGTCATATAATAATTGGATTGCATCAAATTCTTCTTATCAATATATGAACATGAAGGAAACTTCGTGGAAACTTACAAAAGGACGACAAGTACGTGGCGGTGTCACGGGGGTTGTCGTTACTTACTCTTCTTCAAGGGGCCACGACTCACGAGCTTCCAACTTTGATCCCAATATTTTTATTAACACAACAATAACCCATGTCGACAAGAATAAACCAATAACTGAGGTGAAAAATATTTGGTTTTCATTTGCTGTCAAACAAACTTTGTGTCTTTTGGTCAGGTAGTAGTAATATTTACATATAATCGTAAAACTCACATGTAAACTGAATTTGGTTTTCCGAAGCCCAAAATTAAAATGTTAGTACTTTATATGGCCTAATTTATAATAGTTTTTTCTTCTTGTAGGACGTACTACTCTTCTTCTAGCATGCTCTAGCCTGTATATGTAAAGCTCTTCTTGACGGAGCTTCTTGAGTTACCAAAGGGTAGGGTATGCATGCAATCTCCAACACTCTGACCAAGGAGCATATGAGATTGAGAAAAGTGTAGACTTCCTTTGTATGTCGCAAGGGGTAGTCGCCGGTGGCAAAAGGATCATTCTGATTTGGAGAAGTTCAGAAGACTGTAATTGTTTATTTGATCCTTACTTCAAATCTCTATGTTTTGAGTTGTTTTGATATTGGGGAATCTCTAGTAGTACAAGACATAAAAAATCTCTTACATTTAGCATGTTCAGAGCACTTCCGATTCACAGTATGATAGATAGTGTTTATTTATTTTCATGGGTTGGGTATCTTGCATACAGGTGAGGTGATACTTACTCCTAATGGGGTTTCTTTGTAATTCCAAATCAATGCAAAACCAGTTGAAAAAATTGGAAGTAAATAGAAGTTCTAGAAGAACTATTAGCTTATATATAATAGTCGACTGTTACACTCAAGCTACAAACTTCATACACTAAAGTACAAAAAAAGTTTTTTGCATAACTTAGAAGATAAAGATAGACCAGAGCAGAGGAACGAGGAACCTCCTCACTCCCCATTTCAAACTAACGAAACAACATATCTAAAGAAAGTTACCATGAGATGGATAAAGAGTTTTACTACCTTTAACTCCTCTCACTCCATCCTTTTGCGTTTGTTTTTCAGATTTGAAAACATTTGCTCGATATCTGCAGCTGTTATCGCCTTTGACGGCCCACCACTACCAGACTCCTACAAAATCAAAAACAAAAACAAAAAAGACTCTTAGATGAGAGAGTTCCTGAAAAATGTAATCATATATTTTCATAGAGGTGACGATATATACCAGTAAACCCTTCAATTCATCTTTGAAGTCTCTGATACCGTGAAGGATTTCAACTTTGGCTACGTGGTCGAGATTATTCAACAAGTCAAGTGCTTCACCTTCTTGTTTCTCCAGTTTCTCTGTTCTTTTCTCCTTCGCCTTCTTCTCGTACTCAACAATTGTATCCTCTGCATCAAGTAAATAGCTTACCTTTCTCTCGTTATACATCTCAACGCACTTTTCGCATCTGCATAGGATGTTCCTCCAGTTTTTGGACAAAAACAAAGGTTTCTTCTCAAAATCAGGACACGAGTTTAGATTCGTCCCAATAGCACAACCAGCCGCAGCAACGGGTTCAGTGGCGTTGATCTTGTCAGAACCGTTTTGCACAACAGATTTCTCGGCTTCAGTAGTACTGGTCTCAGGCTGGCCGGGTTCAGAGTCATTCATCTTCTCAGAACATTTTCGCACAACAGATTTCTCTGCTTCAGAACAGTTGTCAAGATGGCCAGGTTCAGATTCACTGATCTTCTCAGAACATTTCCGCATAACAGATTTCTCTGCTTCAGTACCGTTCTCTAGCTGGCCGGCTTCCGCATCCATGTTGGTTTTGTTTGACTCAATTGTCTCTGAACAAGCATTAGCACAGCCAGTGGAATCTGC
Source organism: Camelina sativa (assembly GCF_000633955.1). Taxonomy (NCBI): domain Eukaryota; kingdom Viridiplantae; phylum Streptophyta; class Magnoliopsida; order Brassicales; family Brassicaceae; genus Camelina; species Camelina sativa. Next base: position 9,395,875 of record NC_025696.1, read on the forward strand.
TTGAGCAGCAACCCACAATTTCTCAGGATAAAGTGTCAGAAACGAACAAAGTGGGGAGCAGTTTTGACAAATGAAATCCTCATAGATTGGTTCGCCTTCTTCATCTCTTGGAATCTGTTATAATCACATAAGAATCACATAAGAAATTGAACTAAAAAGCCAAAACAAAAGAAAAGTCAATCGTACACAAGATTAAGCACTGGCCACAAACCTGGCTACCAACACTGTCTGAAGGTTTGAAACCGAGATGCTCCTCGTGAAACCAATCCTCACAGAGACAACACTGTATCATCTCAACTTGTTCTTCCACATTTGGGTCAGGGTAAGGTAAGTCGCAAGTGCAGTACAAGCCTTTGAAATTATGGTTGTAAGAATTCTCAGAGTTTTCGACATCTTTGCTAGGGAGAAGCTTACACGCTAAAGTTCCAAACTTGGAGTTCCCACAATCACATCGAAAATTCCTCTTAGTCCACAGCTCCAAAAGCTTCATAACCAGAACAACAATGTTCAAGCCATTAGGAAACCAATTAACACATCGAAGCCAAATTCAAAGATAACATAATCCAGCTACATAATATTACCTCATGACCATCATGACAAGATAAGCAACAAGCAGTGCAGATTCCAGCATTCCCATCTGGTGTACATGTAATGCATGAGAAAATTGCTTGTCTTTTCATGTAACCCTTGGGGTAAGTACACTCATCACCCTCATCTCCACCCAACACCAAATCCGCTGCCTTCACACCAATTAATCACAAAAGCAATGATATTACAGAAACACACACACTACTGAATTGATAGAAACAGATGAAGACACACACACTGACACAAATCATAACTAGTAAGCAAGAAGCTGGAGACTGGTACAATAACACCATCCAAATTACTGTACTAGATTCAAAAAAGAATGTGACTTTAAGGTCGCAATTCAATTTCAGGATATGATGGATTTCAAATTTTAAGGCTTAAGCAAAACCCCCAAATCAGGAACCTATACGCCCCCCATAAAAATGACCAACCACAGGAGTGAAAATTGGGGGAAAGTATAAAACTTTCGTAAGAAGAATCATGAACATACAAAATTGATCTGATGGGGAGAAAAGAGAATTCAATAACAAACCAGCTCTTCAGCATCCATTTGTTCGATAAATTCATTGATCGTTACAGTTCCCTCAGCCTCCTCATCCTCGAAACCACCCGATGCCATTCCCGCAATCACTACTCACCAAAGTTTCCAGCTGAAATCATAAATTAAGAACATGAAATTGGACGAAAAGTAAAACTCAAAACGATATATTCCCTAAATTCCCTAAACAAAAAAAAACCCTAGATTCCTCGCAATACATAAAATTGAAAGTACCAGGTTGTATCGGTGAAGTTTTCAGGCTTGTGAAATCCCTAAAAGTTGTCACTTTTCAAGACATAGATAAAAACGAAGGCGCCGAGAGAGAGAGAAGTACTTTGGGGGAAACGAAGGTCAAGAAGAAGCTTAAAGGTCTTAAATAAGCACACAAGGGTTTGTGGGGGAGAAAGAAGGATCTAGTCGCGATTACTAACAAAACACGAGTAAGTGTTATTATATATACCAGCAGGGACTTTATCGACATTTTCCCGCCAATAACCCTCCAATTCTATGAGATACTATTCCTTTTTTCCCTCCTCTCTTATATCATCTAAGAATGGGGAGAGCACAAGATAAGTAATCCAGTGATTTAGATTGTAGGTACGTTACTTTGTTAGCTGATCTGCTTTCTACATGTAATATCATCCATAATTTGGTTTGTAAAATGCGAGATTTTTGCGATTTCATATTCGACCTCACTGATTAATAAGAGACAATAATAGAACGCACTTACGCACATCAATAAGATTACAAAATAATATAAAGAACATAAAAAGTGATAATATGTTTGGATCATTTATTCCGTGCTATTTACTAATTACTTGTATTCCATGTATCCATGATTGTTTACCCGCGAAAAATTGTTAACGGTCGCAAAACAAATTATAATTTAAACTTATACATAAAATTATAATAACATTTTCAATTATAATAATAGGTGTCAAGCAGTTAATTGTGTCCACACATACATTGAATTAAGCAGATTCTTATCAATTTATTAATTATTGTGGATTTCATCTAATAAACTCTAAAATCTAACACTTTTTATTTTCTTGTTGAGATCTTAGTAATAAAATCTAAATTATTAGCTAACAAATATAAATTTACAAATCAATATAAAATTTCCATATGGATAATATTGACTTTAATGGGCTTAATAATAAAAAGCCCATTAAAAAGGTTGAAATATGAAATTTTGACTTTTTTTATGGTCAGAGAAGAGCAACCAATCACAATCGTAGCAGGTGTATTAACTTCTTCTCCTCCGATCTGCCAAAAGCCGCGTGGACCCTATTTCCTCACACTTCCTTCCTTCCCCCTCTCTCTCTCTCGAGAAGAAGAAGTTTCTGGTTGACTAGTTGTTGGTTCGATCATCGATCATGGCGGAGCAGAAGAAATACATATTCCAGGTTGAAGAAGGCAAAGAAGGTACCGATGGTAGACCTTCAGTTGGACCTGTGTACCGCAGTATCTTCGCTAAAGACGGCTTCCCTGAACCGATCCAAGGAATGGATAGTTGTTGGGATGTTTTCCGGTGAGATTTTCTTTTTTGTTATGCATGAGTTCCATTCTCCGATTCGTTGACTGATCGTGGAAATTGCTCTGACTTAAATCGTTTTTGTTTTGAAATTGTTCTGTGAAGTAGTAGTGTTTAAGCTTTACGGATCATCATAAGCAGATCTATAAGAGCTCTAAGAGTAATCGATCGATAGAAATATAATTTTGTTGGTCAATGATTTTCGCCATTTGTCTATAACAAACATTGTTTTGATTGGCGTGTGATGTGAATTTGTTGTTGCATGTATTTTTTGGTGATATTGTTTGGTTTGACATTTTCCTTTTTTTTTTGTTTGTTTCTACTGTAATTGTGTGTTTGTAGCATGGCGGTTGAGAAGTACCCAAACAATCCAATGCTTGGACGCCGCGAGATTGTAGATGGAAAGGTGTTGTTGCTGTTTCCTTTTGATTTTGGTTTTTGTGAATGTTAATTAAGGATTTATATTCACTTGTTTTATTTGATTCGTCTCAGCCGGGTAAGTATGTCTGGCAAACATACCAAGAAGTCTATGACATTGTCATTAAACTTGGAAATTCTCTCCGAGCTTGTGGAGTTAAGGATGTAAGATCCGTTCTTTTCCTTTATTATATCTAATCTTTAGTCTCATTGTTTCCTTTTTTTTTGTTTTCTGCTTACAATGTGATTAGTTTCACAGTTGCTTAATCTTGTTGTGTTTGCTGATATGTGTGGGATTTTAGGAAGCAAAATGTGGTATCTATGGTGCTAATTCTCCTGAGTGGATTATAAGCATGGAGGTAATTTAGTGGCTGGATCATGATATGATATTATTGATTGTGTTTTTTGTTTGAAACTGACTGTGAATTTTTTATTTAGGCCTGTAATGCACATGGATTCTATTGTGTTCCGTTATATGATACACTAGGTATGTCTTTTCAGTATTTTTTTAATATATACCTGAAGGATAAATGCAACAGTCGATATCCAGTGGGATGCCACAATATTTTTAGCTAGTTGATTTGTCATGTTTGCTGCTTGTTAATTGTATAGGTGCTGGTGCTGTGGAATTCATTATTTGCCATTCAGAGGTTTCAATTGTCTTTGTGGAAGAGAAGAAGATCTCTGAGGTACAGTAAGATAACATCTCTAATGTTAAAATGTATATTTATCACTTTTATGTATTAATGACCGTGACCAAAAATTTTACAACTTTGTGGAACTTTTTCTCATCACTTCCTTTTCCTTTTCATTATCAGTTGTTCAAGACCTGCCCAAACTCGACAGAGTACATGAAAAGTGAGTAATTCTTTTTTGTGTTATTCCCGTTTAGCTTTTTAACATATGATGCTTATGATCAAATGTGATTGTTTATAAGTACAGCTGTTGTGAGTTTCGGTGGTGTCTCCCGTGAACAAAAAGAAGAAGCTGAAACTTTTGGGTTGGTTATATATGCTTGGGAGGAATTTTTGAAGCTGGTATGAGACTTTTCATCTGCTTTTTCCTGATATAAACTGATTCTGTGAAGTGGTCTATTATCTATGCTTACCATTTTTTTACTTTCCATCGTGATTTTTTTTGGCAGGGTGAAGGAAAGGAATATGATCTCCCCATCAAAAAGAAAAGTGACATTTGCACGATTATGTATACTAGTGGAACCACTGGTGACCCTAAGGGAGTGATGATATCGAACGAAAGTATTGTTACTCTAATCGCTGGAGTGATCCGTCTACTGAAAAGCGCTAACGAGGCCGTGAGTTTCCTTCTTGCTTTCATGCATTTTTCATTATCCACAAGTAGTGCAAACTTTAAGTTCCCACTGTACCTGGCTTTGGTCTTAATCGATTTTCTTTTTGGCTGTGCAAATCAATAGTTGTCCGTGAAAGATGTGTATCTTTCTTATCTTCCTCTTGCTCACATCTTTGACCGGGTTATCGAGGAGTGTTTTATTCAACATGGTGCTGCAATTGGCTTCTGGCGTGGGGTCAGTACAGCTCAAAGATTATTATTTAAACCAGTTTTGACTTTGTTACTTTAACTTTCTCTGGGTTGTCTCCTCAGGATGTCAAATTGTTGATAGAAGACCTTGGTGAGCTTAAACCAACTATTTTCTGCGCTGTCCCTCGTGTCCTGGATAGAGTATACTCGGGTAAGATGTTTGAAATATCATATGTCCCAAGTATTTTCATTTCCTCACTGTATTATCTGTCTATCCCAAATATCTGACTCTGAGCTTCTACATTTGTACCACGTTAAACACCCAAATGTAAATATTATTCTCAATTCCAAGAATATTTCTGTTAAGGTTTCATTCTTTCTTCTTTGGTGGATGTCGCATTTTCTAATTCTGTATATCCTAATTTTTCTTTTTAATTTCATATGACTGATTACGACTTAACCGTGTTTCAATACATTGACCTATTATGACTAACAGGTCTTCAGAAAAAGCTTGCTGATGGTGGATTCTTGAAAAAGTTGCTGTTTGATTCTGCATTTTCCTAGTAAGTCAGAATTCTCTTTGCTTATCTGTTTCACCAATCTTTATTAGATCTAACACACTCGTAACATTCGCAGTAAATTTGGACATATGAAGAAGGGACAGTCTCATGTGGAGGCATCGCCAATTTGTGACAAACTTGTGTTCAGCAAGGTAACAAAGTTCTTCATTAATATAACTTGCGAGTTGGTATACGATATCCGAAGAGGCTACCTCTCTTCCCTATGAAATTTCATAGAAATTATTTATATTGCTTTCTCATTTAGGTTAAACAAGGACTCGGAGGCAATGTGAGGATTATTTTATCTGGAGCTGCTCCTCTCGCTAGTCATGTAGAGTCATTTCTGAGAGTGGTGGCATGCTGTCATGTTCTACAAGGATACGGTACCCATCCCATTCACTATATTGAATTCCTTATATACTAATGAACTGATAAACGAGCTATTTCACATCAACTACATGAATGTGGGAACCAAATGGACTATTTTTCTGTCCAAACAGTTTTTTAGTTGAGTCTCCCCATGGGTCCTTTCCTACTAGAGTGTTGTTATATATTGATCCCACATTAACAGAGAATGTGGTTAGTTGACTGTTTTCTCTCTGTATGGTTGTTCCTGTGTAGGTCTTACCGAAAGCTGTGCTGGATCTTTTGTCTCGCTACCAGACAGGCTGGACATGCTCGGCACAGTTGGTCCACCAGTGCCAAACGTTGATGTACGCCTTGAATCTGTCCCTGAGATGGAATATGACGCTCTTGCAGATAAACCACGTGGTGAAATCTGCATTCGAGGAAAGACTCTTTTCTCTGGATACTACAAACGTGAAGACCTCACAAAAGAGGTTCTCATTGATGGATGGCTGCACACAGGTTTTCCTTTCTCTGAACCTGTATTCACTTAATGTTAAATTAGTTAGAATATCGGTTTTTGTAATCCGGTGAGTTCTTTCTCAGTTCTCACATACCCTTCTTTTCATACTCAGGTGATGTCGGTGAGTGGCAACCAAATGGAAGCATGAAGATCATTGACAGGAAGAAGAATATCTTCAAACTCTCACAAGGAGAGTATGTTGCGGTCGAGAACATAGAAAACATCTACGGTGAAGTACAAGCTGTTGATTCCGTAAGTGTAGCTACAGACTTGTAGTCTTCTCTCTCACATAGGTTTTTGGTAGATCTCGTCTACAACTAATCACAATCTTCCTCGCCTTTTCATCAAATTTATCAGGTGTGGGTGTACGGAAACAGCTTTGAGTCATTCCTAGTCGCAATTGCCAATCCAAACCAGCATATCCTTGAACACTGGGCTGCAGATAACAATGTGAGCGGTGACTACAACGCTCTCTGTCAAAATGAAAAGGCAAAGGAATTCGTACTCGGAGAACTCGTTAAAATGGCCAAAGAGAAAAAGGTTATTCCTTGTTTTTATCCATTATGGATTCGTGATTCTTTGTTGTCTGTTTTTATTTCGTTTTAACTTTTTTTTGTGTCGGATTTTGCAGATGAAGGGGTTCGAGATCATCAAGGCGATTCATCTAGATCCAGTGCCGTTTGACATGGAACGCGATCTTCTTACGCCAACCTACAAAAAGAAAAGGCCTCAATTGCTAAAATACTACCAGGTAATACAAAAACGTATTGAAACATCTATTAAGCGTAAAAATCTACTGCCATTTAGTTATTAACACGGTCTCTTTCCTCATCTGACAGACTGTGATCGATGAAATGTACAAGACCACAAATGCAAAATTTGCTGCCAGAGGGTAGAGTCGTCCTCGTGGTCGGTCTCTTGCTTGCTTTTTCTTTGGCTCTCTCCTTTTACATGACGAAGACTGTTAATACTTAATAGGGGCTCTTTCTATCATCTGTGTACAATATTCTGGGTATTTCATACTTTCATAGTGTCAGATCACAGCTGCTAAACTTCTTTTATATGGAAATCTACTTTGATGTTTGAATACTTGAATTTTATCTAACTTTTTTTATAATAAAATACACCGAGTTGTCTTCGTAATTTTTCGTAAATTTATCCATATCACATGTTTTAAGTGGAAGTTATATCCGATCAAACAGAGAAGAGTACATAATTTTCAACTAGTATCCGAAATGTAGTACTAGTACAATTTAGTACACGATACATGTACTACTACTGTATGTCTTAAACGTCTTAAACAAACTCGAGGAAGGGAAATCGAGATCAAGACTGACAAGACAGATGCTAAGATCTCCCCAAGTTTCTACTCTTTTACAAATCATTTGAATTACCGTTCTTGTCACGACATCAGCTAAAAATATCCGGTGCACTACTGACAAGTTCTTCCCGTGGAAGCAATTGTGACAAAGGCGAATTCTGTAGAGCAACCAACACTTCCCTTCTGTACTTCACCCTCTGGTCTGTATCCACAAGTATCACACAAACTTTGAGCCCATCTTCCTTATAAATTGTTAAAATTGAGCATGTTAGTGAGAAAAGCGCGTACCTAAGAAACTCCTAGGAACAGCAACAGAACTCTCTGGCCTTTGGTTGTTCCTTCTACTCGCCAACGTTACGAAACTCTGCCGAGGCCATGAGCGAGGAAGAGGTTGATTTTGGTCGAGAGAAGAAGAGTCATGTGCAAATTCATGCCTCACTTTAATGTGAGGGTACCTTCTGCAAAGACCAGCGATAGCTTCTTTGCTTAAAAGCCAACAACCTTTGAGGTCAAGTATTCTCAGCCTTAAAGGTGGGCTGAACTTCTCGAGACCATTGTCGGTTAAAACTGCATCTTGGACTCCGAGACTGACTAGGTTTGGGAGAGAGGAGAGATGGTGGAGAGTGGAATCTGTGAGGGAACTGCTTTTTAGGGACAAATGTGTTAATCCGGTAAGACCACTTAAAGGAGAGAGAGCAGTATCGCTCAGGTATGGATGTTCTAGACTCAGGATTTCAAGGGAAGTTAGAGACTGTAGTGCTGCAAACGACGGCTCTGCTTGTTGAGTTTGTTGCTGGATAAATACTGGAAAAAAAATAGAGATCGGTAGTGCTGCAAACGACGGCTCTGCTTGTTGAGTTTGTTGCTGGATAAATCCTGGAAAAAAAAAAGAGAGCCGTGGAGTTATATTTTGATTTGAGTTATTAATCACTCATTAGTTTTTAGAAAGGTCATCATACATACCATGGATCCCGGTCATGCTCAAGTCAAGGGCTTTAATACAAGGCATCATGGTGCTGATAAATAAGATGGAAAGATCGTCGACAGATGTCTGGGACAGAGACAATGTGTTGAGTTGCGGCACATGTCCCGCAAGATTCCCGACCCCATCAGAAGTGATTCTTGTATCTGAGACATTAAGATTCCTCAGACTCTCGCCAACACATGCTACAAAGTCAACAGCATCATCCCCGAAAGCTGTGGAGCTCAGATCAAGATGTTCCAGGTTAATCATAGTTGCTAAGAAGCTGAAGTTTTGGAGGGGAGTGTTGGAAACATCTAAGTAGGTTATCGAGCTTTGGTTGGTGAAGGAAAAGGCCTCGGTTTCAGCACTGAAAGTAGCTCCGGACAAAACCAACTTTTTCAAGGAAGCTAGTGCGAAGTTATGCATTTTTGATATGGAGAGAATGTCGCACTTGTTCATGTGTAAGCATTCCAGGTGCGGTATGTTCGGAGTCTGTGTGACGCTGGTCCACGAGAGATTGAGGAAGCTCAAGTTTGAAAACTTAAGTATACTCACAACTCCTAGGTTGGTTACGTTGCTTCCCCAGATGTCAAGGTACTCTAGCTTTGTCAGAGCCTGAGAAACAAAAAGCAACTGGCGGTCAGAGGAAGGTTCATAAATGATATGTACACATGTGCGTATATGTTTGTAGTAAATGAATTTGGACAAAGAAAAAATCTTATCACAACAATTCTAAATCCCACATACACGGAACTTCATTTTGTATGGATTAGTAATAAGGTTTAGTAACCAGCAAGATGCTTGAATTACAACACCATAATCCTGAAATAAGACCAAATAGTTTCTATGCACATAATACTCCTTACTCTAACATAGAACATACAATTTTAGCAGAATTCTTACAATTTAACTAGATATACGACAACCATTGAGCTACACAATTAAATCAAATACATCAAGCAATCAAAACTGAAATTCATCAACAACCTGAGTGACTAGTGACTACAAAATAAAGAAAGAGCAAATGTAAAAAAATCATGTACCCGGAGAGAAATCAAGTTGTGATCAGTTACAGGTAAGCCGCCCAAATCTAGAAGAGACAAGTTTTTAAGTGAAGCAAGAAGAGAAATCCCAGCTTCCGTAACACCCGTCTGTGGAATCCACAACTTTTCCAGGTTTACAACAGATTGAAGATGCTTTACACCAGCATCTGTAACTTTCATACATCTTGAAAGATCCAACTCGGTCAAGCTACTTAATCCTAAAACAAATCCAACNATCCAACATCAACAAAAAAAAAAAAAAAAAAAAGAAGAACCCACATTTGTCATAAACTCCAAATGCAAAATCAGAGAGGTATGTCATGTAACATACCTGTGATAGGCCAGAGGGTAGAATTGTTGATTCTCAGGCAATCTGAAAGATTTAGAGACAACAAATTAACAAAGCCTCCAATGTAAGCCATCCATTCAGCGTTAATGGAGCTTTCGCCTCGGAGATCTATCTTCTCTACAGAATGTTTAAATCCTCTGCACACAAAAAGAGCTCACAATACTTCAGTGTCCATGCAAATCATTGCATTTCCTCAACTTTTGACTTATATAAAATGAATCCTAAACCGGTAAACCCTAAACAATGTCCCAACACCAACACGATTCTTAGAGCTACCAGATCTAACAACTCAAGCAAAGAGAAACGAAATTTTTCCTAATTAAAATCACATGCAAAAAAAAAAAAAAACTAAGATCCCTAAGCGATCACTCACTGATCTCAAATCCAAGGCTCCAAGCTAACCATTTCGAGATCAGGAATCAGAATTACGTAAGGAATTAAAAAAGAAAAAGAGAGTTGTTTACTCGAGTAACGAAGGGAAAAGAAGTCGCCGCTGGATTAGACGACGGAGGAGAGCATCAGCAAGGTGAGGAGGCAACCTCTCAAGACTCCGCCTCTGTAAACGCCATCGTTCCACCGCGTCTCCGCTCTTACAAGCTTCCTCTATGCATAAACGCACCAACGGACTCTCGAACTCCATCTCGAATTCCATCTCCATCTCCATCTCCAAAATCGCTGAAACTTTCTGATCTTAGCTCCAATTTTACAAACCCACACCAAAACTTTTAACTAAATAAATAAATAAAAAACCCTACACTATTGGGCCGTTAAAGCCCAAATATCACTAGTACTGTACTGGCCTGTTAATACACGTGTGCTGGCACGTGCCTTCTTCTTCTGAACGTTGTCGACGGATATAAACATAATTAGACTACTCTCTCTACAAAATATCTCAAATCACAGACGAAAAATGTGGAGACTCTTAGCTTCAGTTCTCTTCTTCTCATGTCTAATCGTTTCTTCGTTGTCGTTGGGTGATTCGGAGGTGACGTGTTCCGGTATAGTGCCGTTACGGTACCGGAACGATAAGATCTCGATAACAGACTACGGAGGTGTAGGGGATGGCCGGACGGTGAACACGAAGGCGTTTAGAGCGGCGATTTATAGGATTCAGCATCTGAAGAGGAGAGGAGGTACGCTTTTGTACATACCTCCCGGGGTGTATTTGACTGAGAGCTTCAATCTCACTAGCCATATGACTCTTTACTTGGCTAAAGGTGCTGTTATCAAAGCTGTTCAGGTACTAATTTTCAAATTTTTTTTGGGTTTATTTGCCAATTTTGAATTCTGAAATTGGATTTTGGTATATTGAGATCATTTGAAAGGAGTGACACAATTCGTTATTTTGCTGATTTGATATTTAAATTAGTTTATTAGTCAATGTGATTAATGTGGATACTCCAATGAGATCAGTAATGTGAGTGTGGTCAGTTATGTAAGTGATTATACTCAAATGATCAAGTTGTTAGGAAAGATATTTCATTTAAAATTTGTCAACTATAGATGACTTTTATGTAAAGCAAGCCTAATTATAGAATTGTTTTTTTTTCTTCACTTAGCTTGTTTGCTTGGATCTGAATTTTGAAAATAATGGAATCAAAGTTTGTTTTTGTAATCAAGTTTATTGTAAGAATGATTTATAGGGAACACTGCACGTATAGTAATTGATAAGTAATAAATATGGGTATGGAATTGGTAATGGTAGGTCCAATACAAAGCGTCATGGGTCCTTTCTCGGGGCTAAAACGTTATTGTAACCATGTGGTGTAGTGCTCTTATGTCTATGTTTACATAGCTGGCAATTTTTGTTGTTTGTGGTTTCCAAAGTTTGTCAAGATTTGGTTATTATATTCTCTATTAATGTATGTAATGTTATAGTATTGGTTAGAGTGTTGTTATCAATAGTTGGGACTGTGGAGGACAGTTATGGGTTTCCATCGTCGTTTAGTGAGAATCTCAGATCAGTGAAGTAGTGGGATGCTGCCATATTTGTTGAACCTCAATTTCAATTATCTATTTGATTAAATTCTCGGCTTGGTTTGTCTTCAAGTGAGTGAAGAACAAAAAAACCACTCCTTGTCACTGTAGTGTAGATCAATGTGTGTGTGTGTCTCTTATGCCTAATTTTGAGATTATATAACATTTTGCCTAAGACAGAATCTAGACAACACCACTTTGATTATGAGTAAATGCAGAATCTCTTAAATTGTTTTGTGAGCTTTTGGATTTTGCTATGTGTTGACTTCAGGATACCCGGAATTGGCCATTGATTGATCCTTTGCCGTCTTATGGAAGAGGGAGGGAGTTACCAGGGGGACGCTATATGAGCTTTATTCATGGTGATGGTCTTCGTGATGTTGTCATCACTGGTTAGTTTGGACCATCTTATACTCTCAGTAATATCTATTTAGCTAGATAATACACAGTTAAAATATATATGTAAGGTTGAAGACTTTGAGAGATGCATTGTTCAGGTAGGGTAGGAAAACATGAACTAATCAGGTTAAGAATCTGTTTTTAACTATAGTTACTCAAGAGGATTTCTATAGATAGTATTCTAATACATGTCCAGGAACAGAGTGTTTCCCGTGCATTTCCTTCTGGTGATATGATGTTTAGCGCTGTTTTTGACATTTCATTGCGACACTATCTAAAATACACAGGACAAAACGGGACAATAGACGGTCAAGGAGAAGTGTGGTGGAACTTGTGGCGCAGTAGAACGCTAAAGTACACAAGACCGAACCTAATCGAGTTCAAGGACTCTAAGGATATCATAATCTCCAATGTTATTTTCCAAAATTCACCCTTCTGGAACATTCATCCAGTCTATTGCAGGTATATAAAAAAGCTAGTTACTGCTCTGTCCTTCAGATATCCCAAGCATAGATATATATTAACCTCTTCTTTTGGTATTGACTCTGTTCCTCGTGTTGATATGTGGCAGTGAGGTTGTCATACATCACGTCACCATCTTAGCTCCACAAGATTCGCCCAACACTGATGGAATCGATCCAGGTTTGGTCTTACTCTCAATTCCTTTTTCAGTCAACTAACTAGATTGATTGATGTGATATATACATATAAAACATGTCTAGATAAGAACTTGAATATGTTTTTGTGTGTACAATAGCTATATCATGCTAGAGAATTGTACCTCATCTCCTCATCGGTGTGCAAACTTGATACATGATCAAATTTTAATGGCAATTCTCTGTCTGAATCAGAGCCGTTTACTAATCATCTGAACAAAATTAAATTTGTTGATAGATTCCAGTGTCAACGTCTGCATAGAAGACTCCTATATCTCAACAGGAGACGACCTTGTGGCCATCAAAAGCGGTTGGGATCAGTACGGAATCGCTTATGGCCGTCCAAGCTCAAACATAACGATACGACGCATCACAGGATCTTCCCCGTTCGCTGGTATCGCAATAGGAAGCGAAACATCAGGAGGAATCAAGAACATCGTAGCAGAACACATCACTCTATCCAATATGGGCGTTGGTGTCAACATCAAAACGAACATTGGTCGTGGAGGATACATCAAAAACATCAAAATCTCTAACGTCTACGTAGATACCGCAAAGTATGGGATCAAGATAGCCGGTGACACTGGAGATCACCCTGACGCGAATTATAATCCGAATGCTCTTCCAGTAGTTAAGGGAATACATATCAAGAACGTTTGGGGAGTTAACGTTCGAAAAGCTGGCTCTATTCAGGGACTGAAGGGTTCACCTTTTACAGGTAAGAAATTATACATTTCTTAGTGTTTACCAATATACATCATATATTCCTTGATTTTATAACTTGGAAAACAAAAACTCTCACAGGGATATGTTTGAGTGAGATTAATCTCCATGGAAGTTTGAATACGTATCGGACGTGGAAATGTTCAGATGTTATTGGGACATCACTGAAGGTCAGTCCTTCGCCGTGTTCGGAGCTGAGAACTACTGGAGGATCTAACTTTTGTTCTTCCGCATTCTGAAAACTTCTGAGCAAGTCTTTTCACCTCTTCGGTTCCTTTTAAAAAATGTAATTTATCATTATTTGCAATTCCTCCATTAATAATATATATATTTATGTTTGTACTTTGTATGTTACTATGTTTAGAAGTAAAGAGGCAAAACTATATAATGAAATTGTAATTTCAAAAATGAAGGAGGTTAAAAAACAGAGAGTAAAGTTTATAGTAAATCCTGAAGTTTATGACATTTGTAGTTTGGTGGTGTGTATTAGCTAGCTATAAGTAGTTTTGATTAACAGATTTATATACGTTTTATATTCTTTTGTTTTGTTAATTTATAAAAAATGTTGGCTATATCTACTAATGCAAAAACAAAAAAAAAAAAACAAAAATTGGAATTTGTGAGGACAAAAGCTAAGAGTTGAAGGATATTTTGTTTGTTTTGTAAAGTGTGAACTGGTCTTTGACTAATTTTAAACAAATTGAAAGATGAAAGCTTGGTGTTTTCCGTACATAAGTGTTTGGGGGTTTGATTGGCCTTTTCCTACTTTACTTATTAATTGCTCTTTTAACGAGTCCAATTGGCTATTCTTTCTTTCTTTGGCATAGCAGCAAATAATAAATTAAATAATTATTTCATTCTTATAAACATATACAACGAAATTATACAGTGTTGCGTAGCGTTGACACTCACATACACACAAAATAAATACGATAGTTAATGCCGTAAAGTTTACAACTCAGATAGTCAGATATACAGTATAATAATGAATGAAAGTTCTTCCATTTTTGTAAGCAGTTCGGGCTTATGTTTTATTTGGCTACTGAATTAGGTGAAATATTGATTGGCTAGTGACTTATGTGAACTATTTCAAATAAATTTGTGAATTACATGAGTTAGTTCTAGTGAATTATATAAATAAGTTCGTGAACTAAAAAATGTATGTGTTGTTGTCGAGAGATAAGAATGAATGATGAATGAGATCCAAATTTCTTTATAAAAATGATTGAATGACGCAAAGAGAGTGACGCCATTTAAAAAAAAAAACAAATCATAAGAAAAACAAATAATAAATAGTAGTAAAAAAGGGGAAATCCACGCGGAGAGAGGTTTGAAATGTCTTCGGTCCAATCCTCTGTCCTAATTTTCTCTTTTTAGGAATATCTGTTCTTTTAGATTTTTCTATATTCTTAATCAATTAATCAACAAATTCGTTTATGGCAATTACGTTTTTTATACGTTGAAGTAAATTTCACAGTAAATAAAGTAAAGGTTTTCTTTTTTTTTTTTGGGGGGCAAAGTAAATAAAGTATAGGTATGTAAATGATCCCATGAGTGAAACTGTAAATGAGGTTCATATGACTTTTTTTTTTTTTTTGTTTTTGATCAAATAGAGGTTCATATGACTTTTTTTTTTTTTTTGTTTTTGATCAAATAGAGGTTCATATGACTATAGTGGTTAATTACCTATGAATAATTTGCTGCAATTAACGTTTCGATAAGGGGGATAATTATAAATCAACTCTTTACAGTTTACAAAGGTTATTTTCTTCATATAAGTAAGTGGTCCTACTACATTTTATATAAAATTTTGATGGCAAAGAAAGTTTAAAAAGTATTAATTAAAAAAAAAACTGAGCGTTCGAATGGAATATTTATCAGACTAAATATATATATATATATTTGAGATAGCTTGATGTTGGACTTGGTCAGCAAAGACCTTATCATACTCTTGGTTTATTATAAATCATGACTGTTTTTTTCTTTTCTTTTCTTGGAACATATCATTATGTCTTTCATATACTATATTTAATATTAAAATAAAAACATACTATCATTCTGTATAAATAGTTTTTTCTAAATTAATGGCCATTTGTCTCAACTCTCAACTAAAATAAGAAATATTTTTGCGCACTTGAATTCAATATGTCTTTGTTACATACCTATATGACTATTTGAGATAACTGAATGTGACTTGGTCAGCCAAAACCTTATTATACTTTCTTGGTGTATTAATTAATCATCACATAGTTTTTTGTAAATGACTGAGTTTTTTTTCTGTATAATGAAATACTCATAATACAAATTTTGTTGCACAAATTAATCCCAATTGTCTCATACTATAATACTGATTTCACGATCTCATCAAGTTTAATATTACTTATTTACAAACAGTTGACAACTTGACAATAGCTTACATATATAAGTAAGTTTTTTTTTGTTTTGAACAAAACATATATAAGTAAGTAACTCCATTTCTTCTAATAAATATGAGAAAAACTACTAATGAGATCAATTTTACATCATATTTTAATTTTATTTTCCTGTTTGGCAAAGTGTTTAGGGTTTAGAATTAGAGAAGTACAATCTGAAAATATGTCATCCAATATTATTAAAGCGATAACTAAAATATTTTATGATAATAGTACATTTTCTTTTTAAAAAATGAGAATGTGTAGAAATATCATTTTTATTGTTAAAACTGATATATAAGTATATAACTATCATCCATAGAGCTTGTTTTTGCATTGCACATAAGTCATAATGCATATACTAATAAAAGCATCAAACCAAAACATAACATTGGGAATTTAATAATAGAGAATCTCAATCACATGTACATAGTCGTAGTTTTGAAAAGTTATACTACATCGAAAGGGACATTTGTTAAACCCTTGTTGTGTCTTGTCTAGTTATTTTAATTAACCACTAGTATATTTAAAATATGATTAACATGGTTATACAAGTAATGTATAGCTACATTAACAAAATTATGGAATGTTGAATTGGTCAGCCTTTGACCTTCACTACCACCACCCCACTTCTAGATTACACTCTGGCCCTATCTTTCCTTATATCAAAGACTTTTCTCTACATTTGAAAGTTTTGTCTCTCTTTAGAAGGGAATTACATATATTTTTTATATATAAAAAACAATTTATTTATGGTTCGTCATTTGGTCAAAATTTCAAACATTCAAATCCAAATACCTTATATATTCCAAACCACACTCATCAATTTCACCACAACCTTATAAACACTCTCATTCTCATTATACATACCATACTTCAATCTTATATTAACCCACTTCTTGATCATACTTTTAACACACATTATATTATCTTTCTCATCATAGTTTGGTTGCAATTTCAGACCAAAATCTTCTTATAGTGAACTCTTTGTTTAAGTATCTATCTAACTTATTTTTTAAAAAATTATTTTTAGAAACTCTATTTTGGGAATCATATACTCAAAATGGAAGGTAAAGATATGCTAAGTTGGGAACAAAAGACATTGCTAAGCGAACTTATTCTTGGACTTGATGCGGCCAAGAAGCTTCAGTCACGACTCGGAGAAGCTCCGGCTACGGCTGAGACGGACGAGATTCTGGTGAAGCAGATAGTTTCTACCTACGAGAGATCTCTTCTTCTGCTCAACTGGTCCTCCTCACCAACGACCGTACAACTTCTTCCGACGCCGGTTACTTTATCCCCGGCGAAAAATCCCGGCGGAGTTCCAGAATCACCGGCGTCGATTAACGGAAGTCCGAGAAGTGAAGAGTTCGTCGACGGAGGAGGTTCCAGCGAGAGTCATCATCGCCAAGATTACATTTTCAATTCAAAGAAAAGGTAATACAATAAATTTTTTTTTTTTCTCACAATTTCACCAAATTGAAATTATGTCAAAAATTCATAATATAAAAATCTTATCTTTATACTAATTTGGGTAATTTTTACAGGAAGATGTTACCAAAATGGTCAGAAAAAGTAAGAATAAGTCCAGAGAGAGGCTTAGAAGGACCTCAAGATGATGTCTATAGCTGGAGAAAATATGGTCAGAAAGACATTTTGGGCGCAAAATTCCCAAGGAGTTACTACAGATGCACTCATCGTAGCACACAGAACTGTTGGGCTACGAAGCAAGTCCAGAGATCGGACGGTGACGCGACTGTTTTCGAAGTCACGTACAGAGGAACACACACCTGTTCTCAGGCGGCGATCACACCACCACAAAAAGAAAACACCAGACTCAAACCAGCCATTACTACTACTACTACTACGACCCAAAAGCCAAAGGACCTTCTCCAGAGTCTTAAATCCAACTTAACCGTTCGAACCGACGGGCTTGACGTCGACGATGGTAAAGACGTTTTCTCGTTCCCTGATACGCCACCGTTTTATACTTACGGCGATTTCTCCCACGTGGAGAGTTCTCCTCCCATCTTCGACGTTGGTGATTGGTTCAATCCAACGGTCGATATTGACACAACCTTCCCCACTTTTTTAAATGAGTCCATCTATTATTAAAAAGTTAATACTTAATACTGTAAAAGACACTCTAGTCATCATCCATAGAGAAGAAGAAATCAGCGAGAGAATTAAGATAAAGTAGATAAACTTGTATCCATTTTTTTTTTTTTTTGGGTTAAAAAGTCATTAGAGCAATCTAACAATGCATAATAATAAAATGTTCAACAGGTTGAACATACAAGTTTTCAATCCTAAGAGAGTTTTTTATCTAGCTACTGGTAGTAGCTGCTGCAGACTTGTTGTAAGCTTCAAGTTCCTTTTTGTATGCTTCCATCAATTTTGCGGCTTTCCCGTTGTAAACTTGCTTCTCTTCTTCACTCAGTTCCTGCAAAGATATAATATGTATTCAGATATCTTGAATATTGTTATATAAAACAAATGTTTCTTTGAACTCGTAATTGTGATTTTGCTTACCTTCCATTTCACTGAAATCAGAGCGGTGATGGTAGAGTTACTTGTCCCGGGACGTTCTTCAGTCAGCTTCTTCCTCTCGTCCTTGCTGTAAAACATGTTTTGTTTTAGAAAGCTAGAAACTTGCATAATGACCAATTCAGAGATTAGGATTAACTTGAAGTAAAATTCATACCTGAAGAGAAAGTAAGAAGAAGCAGGCTTCTTGGGTTTGTTAGGATCAACATTTTCATTCTTCTTCTTCTTGGTCTCTTTCTCCTTCTGCAAGAAGCAATTATTACGATCCTGTTAGTCTCTGAAATGGTAATGGACTATTGTGAGTAAAGTGCAAGTGAGTTTTACCTTAATCAGATTATCAGTTTTCTCCTTCTTCTTTAGCAGTTGAAGAGCTTCTTGTTTGTGGAGTTTCAGGAGTTCCTCTTCTTCTTTCTTCTGGCTCAGTGCTTCTTCTTCCTTTGTCCTCTTGTATACCTCCATTTCTTGCAGGTACGTCTCCTTGTTCCTCTTTGCCACCTGTTAAATATTTACACTTTAGTTCATTCACTTCAAGATCTCTTAATGGCTATGAGTGCAAGCATGTGTATGGGAAACATACCTCTTCAAAGGGTGCCTTCTTTTTGTCTGACAAGTTCTTCCATNCTTCCACTCTTCTCCAGTTATCTTTGCAACCTATAAGCACCATTAAACGCAATAAGTTAGCTTCAGAATTGGACAAAAACTTGTCTGGAGAGGGACTAAAGTAATTAGATTTACCTCCACGACGCTCTTGTTTTCTTCACGTAAAGCAGCTCTCCTCTCGTTTGCATAAGCCAGGAAGGCAGATACAGGGTGTTTTGGCTTTCGAGGGTCCTTCTCCTTCCTGTAAAACCATAAATAGCTCTAGTCAGTTTACACCATTGATGATCAATTTGATATAGTCATTGAATTAGTAGTCATTAGGAGGTCTAGTTCTTACTTGTTCTTCTTCTTGTTGTCCTGTTCAGCTTCCTGGACAAAGTTGAGATACTGATCAAGCAATTCCATTGCATTTTTCTGCTTCTGGTCATCTACCAGAAGCTTCATGGCTTCCTTCTCGCGCTTCTCCTTAGCAACGACCTGGAGGTAAGCTTCCTTCTCAACCAAGTACCTCTCCTCGTAAGGCTTCTTATCTTCAGCACTAAGAGACTTCCATTTAGCACCAATGATGTTGGAAGTCTCCTTGAAGTCAGCCTCAGGGTGTTCCTTCTTGATTTCAGCCCACTGTTCTTTACACCACAATACGTATGATGATGATGGTCGCTTTGTCTCAGGACAATCCTTCTTCTTCTTCTTATTCGCCTTTTCTTGCTCCGCCTGTGTGAGAGATGTTTGACCACAAGCGAAAGTCTGAAGAACAAAAAACACACAACAACACTCTCAAATCAGCTATCCAGAAACCATTGAACCAATGAATCGACTCATCTCAAATCTATGACGAAACTTTTAACAATCCAAAATCACAAATGATCGATTTACACAAGCGGAATCAGCATATTAACCAGATATATTCCAACCTAATCTAAGAACTCAAACAGATCAAAATCCAAAATCCAGATCTAGAAATGTACAATCATGCCAAAACCTAACCGAATTCGAATCTAATCACAAAACCTAGCCAAAATCGAGAACCAAAAGCTATAGATCTGGAGATTATACCATGTTAGGTTTGAACTCCTTCATCTTCTGGAGTTTCTTCAACTCCAACTTAAGCTTCTCCTGCTCAGCGTCTCTGGTCTCAAGCTCCTCCTCCTTCTTTCTCAGGATCTCGTCTTTCTCCTTAAGCAACTCCTCCGTCTTATCTTTCTCGATCTTCATTTTCTCCATCATCGCCTGCATCTCCATCAGCTCTTGCTCGAACGACTTCGCTGGTTTCCCCTTGGCGGAGACTGGCGCTGGTGGCGTCTCCACGATCTCGTTCTTTTGCTTCAACGCCTTTCTACTGTTTCTCGGTTTCTTCGTCGGAGCTGGATCTGCGGTTGAAGCCATTTCAAAGTCGGAGAAAAAAAAAGCAATAGAGAGAGAAGAAGAAGATTTCGAAAATTAGGGATTGTGTGATTTTAGGTGGAGCCTCTGTAAAATATCTTTGGGAGGTTATAAAGAAAGAAACGCACAACGGTCATATAATTCAAAATTCAAAAAAAATTATTTTCGTGGATTTGATACTTGTTTGGCGTCCGAGGTCAGATTTGTTAACATTTTTTGAATTTTGAACAGTTGGAAGAATATTTTTTTATTATCCTCTTTTTTTTTTTAAGGAAATATTATTTAATTTTGAAGAATGAAAACTTTATCACTTTATTGATATACTCAAATCAAGTTGTATGGTGGGTGTGGTGTATCAATGACAACTAAACCGAGTTCAAACCGGACAATTTGGTTATTGTAAACAGAAAAAAAATATTGATTTCACAAAACCGGCTAGCTTTTAATAACAAATATCAATTTTGCTTACACAATTTTACATTTTGTTCCAATTCACACAAATTTGCACTGTATTAGTCTATTTAACCCGAGAGAACCGGTTTTCAATTTCTTCCGGGTTGATCCATTAGCAATGTGTTGGTCCGGTTCAGCCATTTACTATGGTTTCCAATATAACATCATTTAAGTAATCAAACGGACCAGGCAAGCACCAATGTAGACAATCGTTCTGTACCTTTGCGTTTTTGTCTTTATCAAACGGTCTGAACTGTCGGTACGCACCCGGATGACCATCCGGTCGGGTCAACAACATCCCGGTGAAATCCAAAAGCTTTAGATTTCCATAACCCTGACCCGTCTTCTCTCTAACCGCCCTCTTGAACTGACCAATCTCAATATCTTTTAGTATCTTATGTACATTTTTAATCTCAACTTCATCATCACTCGCCGGCTCTGTTTGCTTACATGTCCCGCCGCTATGCCATTCCCCGTTCTGGAAATGATCAGGAGTCGAAGTCCGGAAAAAGATCGTGCCTTTAGAGTTACCTTCCCCAGCTAAGAAGTCCATGACGTTCCTCAGCGTTGCGTTATAAGCATAGTCGAATCCTAACTCTTCCAAGTGAGGTTTCTCCTGACAGTTATGGCAACCGACTGGTTTTGCATTTTCGTGGTAAATCGCGGATTTAAGAAACCATTTACCCGTTGAGATAATGGCATAGTCTAGGCTAGGCATGAGACTGGTCCATGTCTCATCGAGTTTATCAAGATGTAGCTGAACTAAAGCGGTTGAGACACCGTTTGAGTCTTCGAAAATAGCGGCTTGAACTAGAAATGGAGACCAAATGTTGGATATAGTAAGGTTATGTAGAGGGAAATGCCAACGTTTGGATTTGTACTCCTTGTCATGGTACACTTCAACCGGTACTTCAACCTTTGAGAGACCCAAAAATAAAACAGATTTAACGAACTTGGCAAGTGAAAACTATGAAGTCACAAAGAGAATTTAATAGTAAGTAGAAGCATCACAAAGAGAATTTAGTAGTAAGCAGCATTATTATACCGTGGAGAGCATACAAAGTAGAGATTCAACGTGGTTACGTGATATGGAGTCACCAATAAATGCCCAAGATTTATGTCTCATAAGTTGAAGAAATCTTAGAGGGTCAAAACGTGGTAACAAACAGTCATGAGGCTTCCATTTCCAGTAGAGAAAATCTGAGTCAGGCCGGCCATTGGTGATACAGTCTTGGTGACCGTCGATGAGCGAACCGCATGAGTTGTTTGTGTAGATTGGTCCTAATGAGTCTGGGATCCATTTCCCGGCGAAAAGATTACACTTCTCTACTTCAATATCTGATTCCATAAACAGTAACAAAATAAACCAAAACCTCTTTGATCAGCCACAATGTGATATCAACTTTGAATCAAAAATGTTGTAACACTAATCAAGATCAATTCTATCAGAAACCAGTCACTGAATATTGCAGCTAACTGAGCTCACTCTATCAAAGAACCTTTAGAATCATAACTGTCAAAAACATAGCCAAACAAGATGAAAATGTGTAATTAAGAGGCAAATGTTACAAATCATCACAACCAGTTTTAAAATGTTAACAAGATCCATGAATCATCACTTACTTTTACTTAAAATTTCTGTAAACCGCAATTCATAAAACCCTTAAATAAAAGTCTAGATCTTGCAGATCCAAAACCCCTAGATCTCATAATTATGCTCATTATTAAACAAAGGTTTAGACACAAAGAGTCAAACACACAATGAACAATTCACATAAAAGTCAAATACTTTTGCTTTCTAACTACTAACTGATCTTACCCTGAGGAATTAGATCTTCGTTTTCCGGCACGAGAACATCCGGCGGCAGTAACCGAGCTTCGAATTTTCCAGTGACCGACGCAAAGATCGGAGAAAACTCACTGGAGTGTAGAATGAAGAGACGGAAAGCGAAAAAAGTTATGAGAATAGCGGAGATGAGCTTGATGAGAAGCACATTCTTATGATTCATGGAGACTGATCTCCACTTGAGCTTCATCTGAAGTAAAAATAAGATATTGTTTTTGGTAATGTGTGTTATGTTTATTCGACCGACCAAAGCTCAAGAAGCTCTATGGACTTTTCTTTATTTTATGATATAAAACATTCGAACATTTCTAAAAAAGAGCCATATAGTCAAATAATGTATAAATACGTATTAATCTATTTTTCTGATTATATCACTTGAGTTATGATAGAATGTTCGATTCAATCTCAACAAAAGCTATTTTTGTTACTACAAAAAAAAAAAAATTATACATCAAACAAAAACTCTTTACAAACTAGTAACACCACGAGTACATAGCTATCAATCTGAAAACTGTGCTCATAGTATTTGATAAATACAAAAAAGAATTCTAGATAGTCAGTTGTAAATTAAACTAATTAATAAGATTGTAAGTGTTTTAAAGATTAATTAATGGCATAATTTTGATTATGAATAGTTGTTGTTATACATCTTTTTCCAAATTAAATTTTTCGTTGGACATTAATGATCAATATATAAATACGTTTGATATGTATATAAAAGGATCACCTATAAACTTTTGTCCTTGTATTTCTCTCTCTTCTTATGCAAAGTTGAAGGAGACAAATAATTTGTGTAATTAACACCCGAAAGAGTAGAAAAGAAGGAAAGGCCAAAAAGCTTTAGTTTTGATAATTAGTGTCCAAGTGATGAAGGGGTTTGGGCCTCTTGGCTTAATGATTGGTTAGGACTTAGGAGTTAGGTAACATCAACAACAAAAACAACAACAACAACAACAAATCAATCGTCTGAAACTGTTCCACTTGTTTAACTAGAGATTTACAAAGAGAAGTATGAGAATCTAAAGAGAGAGAGCAGATGACATGAAAGCCAAATTCAAAGTTAAAACGCACGACTTCACTGTAGATGAGTTGGGGAAGAAGTTGAGAGAAGCATTTGTAGGAAGGAAGAGATTGAAATGTGCCATAAGAAGTGTGAGTGAAATGCAGAAGCAGCTCGAGACCGTCGAAAAGAATAAGACTTAAATGTCATTTGAAGAAACAAACAGAGATAAACAATGTGGCTTCGGGTCGGGTAATGCAAGAGTTGCAGAGAAACTTGAAGTGAATAAGAGTGTATCCGGAAACCACAAAAAAAAAAAAACAAACTCTCTTTCTTCTTACATACTAACATGAGTGTATATCATTAATCTGAAAACTGTGCTCATAGTATATTTGATAAATACAAAAAAAGAATTAGTATTTAGATAGATAGTTGTTAATTAAACAAATTAATTAAGGTTGTAAATACTTTAACGATCAATTAATTAAGGTTGTGCATCTTTTTCCATAACTTAAAAAAGAAGTTTTTTGTTATACATTTATGATCAATATCTAAAAAATTTACACTATATATATATATATTTGATATTCACATTTATTGTATACAAAAATTCTACAATTGGATTCTATTAAAACAACTAAAATCCTACAAATATTATATTGCATTTGTTTTGGTTGTAAATATAAAATAGTACATAATGTATACGTTAAAATTATAGAAATAAATATATTTTAAATATATTTAATTCCATTAATTAGTTAAATATATATAATTACATAACATAAACTCATATATATGGAATAAAAAGAAATAAAAGTTATATGTTGCAAGTCGCAACCACTACCCACATAAGAACATTCTCTTTATCTCAAGTGATTATGAGTTTAGGCCTTTATTGAAAGCGTTCTTGCCAACGGCTTTAAATTTTTTTTAGCATACATGAGTACCATGAGAATTATGGGCTCTTCATATCCTACGCACACTATACATGGGTCTCGGAATCAATGCAATTTGATGATAGAGTTATGTTGTAACTCATTCAATAATTTGCAGTTCAGCAGGAACAATGTAATGTGAAGAAGGTAGTTTGCTATCTATCACCTATTGAAGTTCAACCTAATATTTTGTCAAGTTTTTAAATAATTTTGTTCTTATTTTTATGTAGTCTCTCTCTATCATGAAGATAGTTGCATTAATTGTGATGAACGAGTTGCAAAAGATGAGTTCAACAAAATCTATTGAATAACATGTAACTCATTCATCTACAAAATAGGAGATGAAAGAGTTAAAGAGTTAAACAAAATTTATATATAATTTTTTCATTACTCATTTTTTGAATAAATAGATTGAATAATTTTTTCAACTTACTCATCTCAAATGGTAAAAAATTGGATGAGTGGTCATTCAACCCTTTCAATCTTTTAATTTAAGTCATCAATTTGCACCATTATAGGGGTTTTGTTGTTTTGTTAATGCAATGTAAACGTTTTTAATTTCTTTATTACAAAATTCCAACAATTTGCAGTTTTGTCGAATATGGCCAAATTAATATTTTGTTTCATGGGTAGTGATAAAGTAAATGGAAACTACCAAATAAGTTGAACAAAATTGGTTGAATAGCGTTCAACTAATTCATCTTCAAAATATGAGATATATGAAAAAAAAATAAACAAAATTCATTTTATAATTTGTTTAATTTTCCAACTTTTGTGGTTAAATAGATTAAATAATTTTCCAATTTATTCATCTCAAATGGTTAAAAATTGGATGAATAGCCATTCAACCCTTTCAACCTTTTAATTTAATCACCATTAGAGGTTTTTTGTTGTTTTCTAAAAGCAATGTAACGTTTTTTATTTATTTATCACAAAATTCCAACAATTTGCAGTTTTTCTTTCTAATTGGTTTAGCAAAATAATGTTGGATCTGAATTAATTAATATTTTTTTGTGTGGTTAGTGATAAAATAAATGGGAACTACTAAATAAGAGTGATGTGGGAGTATGGAAGTAATAAGATTATTTTATCTATATAAACTAGATATTTCATTTAAATATGATGAAGCAATTGTAGAGATGAATGAACTAGATGATGAGTAAGGGACAATTTGAATTAACTTTTCTTAATCTACTATCATATTTGTAAAGAAATATTTTAAAACATGTTGGTAAAAGTCTCGCTTTCTTAATTTTTTTTAAAAAAAATTAATATCTTAAAATATACTTACTTATTGATGGCAGTTATTGAATTCGTTGATCTATACTGGGATCTCTACAGCTGTCCACTTAACGGTCTTCGAGCAGACGGTTTCGAGTTGGAATTTTCAGAAACGAGGCATGCTTATTACGATAAAGATTTTAGGAGAAACCCAATTCAGTAGTTTGACAATTATTATTAGAAATACACTTGATTTAAAGTGCAATATGTCATAACCACTACCCGCATAAGAACATTCTCTTTTCTCAAATGATTATGAATTTAGGTTTTCATTTAAAGTGTTCTCCACCAATATATTGACCATAATAAAAATATATATATATATATATTTAAAACATGGAAAGATAAAATTGTAAGAAATATTAATAAAGAGACAATGATGAATAGAAGTGACCGAGAAAAACATGAGTGGAGATGTTTTAAGAAGATAGAGGTCAAATGCACATAACATGTACATGTTTCAAAATGGAAGTCATAATCATAATCAATATTGATTTAGGAAATTTTTATGTTACAATTATGTTAAAAACAATAGTTTTAATTATTGTAGTTATATAAAAAAAAAAATTATTGTAGTTATAAAATATCAGTAATTCATATTATCAACTAATTTTATAAATTCTTAACTTAGAGGTATTTTGTTGTTTTGTTAAAGCAATGTCTCGTTTTTTTATTTCTTTACCACAAAATTCCAATAATTTGCAGTTTTTCTTTCCAATTGATTTTATCAAAAAAAATCTCGGATCTTGACTAATTATTATTTGTGTGGTAGCACAACTAACATGTAAAAATAAAAAAGTGGGCAAGAATGTGATGGATAATCATTTACAAAATGTGATGACTTGAAACACGTTATACTAGTTTGATAAATAGAAGAAGAAAAAAAACAATTAGTGTCTAGATAGTTAGTTGTTAATCAAACATATTACTAAGATTGCAAGTGTGTTAATGATTAACTAATGTCATAGTTTTGATTCTGAATAGTTGTTGTTATACATTTTTTTCAAAATAAAGAAGATTTATGTTAAACATTTATGATCAATATATTATATATCATACTATAAAGGTATAAATACGTTTGATATGTATATAAACTAAAAAGGATCATGACCTACAATTAGGAATTGCATATAAACTTTTGTCTTTTATCTCTCGAAACCGTCGATAAAGGATGACTTAAGGTCGCAAGAGTTGTGTCCAAACGATGGCACTAAGGTTATTTGACTGATTTTGATATGTGTCTATACTACTAAGGTTATTAAAATTAAAATTTAGTTTTAGGTATGTAATAAAAAATTTGTGTGGTAGGTGAATATGGGGATGGGTCCGCTTGGCTAATGAGTGGTGAAGATTACTCTAAGTATGATTTTAGTGGATAAGTACTAATTAATTACACACTCTAATTAACACTCGTTTATCATTTTCCCGCTCTGTGGTTATCTAAGACTCCTCCACCACTAATACTGACTGATACGATTCCATCTCTGTCGCTTCGTCTCTCTATCATCGACGCCGAGCTCTCCTCTCTTTGTAACTGAGAAAAAGATCGACACTTTTTCTCTTCCGAGTAAGCTTTTCTCTGGAAAGATCCCTTTTTTCCTCTGTTTTATTTCGTTTCCGGTATGGGTTTAGGACAAAATGGTAGGAATCCGCTTTAGGAAGACCAAATCTTGTGAGCTGTCTCTACCATCTTTAGTTTGGTCAACAAAAGATCTGAGCTTTAGGGTTTTGTAGATAGATGTAGAGCAGCGTCTTTAAATTTCCAGACTTTTTTTTTGTTGATGTGATTTGTGTCTTTGTGTTGATCTAGGTTACGCTTGAAGTGGTGAAAGACAACAATGTCTAGTCGTTGGGACAAATCGGAGAAGAGGTGCAACAAATCTTCCGAAACTGTTCCAATTGCTGAGTACAATATTCTGAAAGACAAGTATGAGAGTCTGGTGATAGAGAACGAGAATCTCATCCAAACGCTTGAGCTTCTAGAGAAAACGCATGGTTTGACTGTTGATGAAATTGTGGAAAAGCAAGGACAAGAATTGGAGAGGAAGGAGGAGATTGCAAAGTTGAGCAACAAGTATGGTGAAATGCAGAAGAAGCTTGAGACCTTCGAAAAGGATCTCGAATTCATAATGTCTGTTGATAATGATATCACTGAGATGATGGGTGGTGGTGAGGCTTCAGGTAGTGCAAGACCTGCAAAGAAACCTAAGGTGGATACAAAAGAAGGTGATTCAAATGTTCTTCTTTTTATATGTTGTGTGTCACTGACTGATTGTGTTTTTTAGCTTTAGACAAACTAAACCATGTTCTTTGACCAAATCTCTATGCAGATGTGATAATGCTTAGTGATGATGAAGAAGGAAATCAAAGAGAAACCAAAGGAAGGCACCGTAACTCATCGCATCAGGACCCTTTCATATCCATGTGATCAAGATCTGGAATCAATTTAGGAGTTGGAGAAGGACAGTGTTAATTCGGAAGTGTTGAAACTCATGGAAACTTCTCTTGTTGCTTTTATTTCTACATATATGACTGTGAATATCCCCTGCATGTTCTTGTTATTGGCTCCGAGTTTGGAGATTAAGACATTAACTTTTCTTTTGTATGGTAAGTGAATTTAGCCTGACATAAGGGAAAAATTGAAGCAGCTTCCATCCTATCTTAGATCTACTTCAAGATTAGTTTCATAAACAGTTAAAATAAGAATTAAGTGACAAGCTTGTTCATTAGATTTGATTGAATCTGTTAAGCTGTGGTGTTCCTTAATGACAGTGAGCTTAACGTCAAAGTTAGTTTTATTAAGCTGTGTTTCCTTAATGACTGTTAGTTGGTTATGTGCTGGTCACAAGCTCTAGAGTTTTGAACTAGTGGTAATATTTTTATCTTACAATAGACAGACTTGTGTACTCTAATTACCTAGATGGCCATACTTTTTTGGGAGATTTGGTATAGAAGCTTCTTTTCCTTACCTTAGCTTCTCTTTCAGTCTATGGTTATAGCATCTCCTGTACTATTGCTTTCATGTGCCATTATGTTATCAAATATTATGTTGATTGAGATGTTTATATGTGTATGCAGCACTTAAAGCTCTTGTAAAATTTTCCTGCAGCTGTTGCTTGCCCCTGTGTTTTGTTATATTTTGGTATGCAGTTTTCTTGACCTTCCAAACATGTCAGCGTCTATAAATAGCACTGATCTGTGCAATAGACTTCGAGCATTCTTTGTTGCATGTCCGCCCTCTGGCCCTTCATCACCAACAGTTGCAGAGCTTGTGATTGCAACTGCGGACTTTTAACGTGATCTTTCCAACTGGGACATTAGGTAAGTTGTTGAGATGATTTGATTTGTTGAGTTTCTGTTATCTGGCATCATATTTCAATTTTACAGTCCTATCCAAGGTATACCTAAGCTTGGTGTGTAGTGTAGACATCTGATATACCATAGTAAGTGGAAAATTCTTCCAAAAGCCATTTCCATGAACCATATAACAACAAGTTTCTTTGTTGAAACCGCTGCAGTTTCAAGGCCACTTCCAGGACTAGGTCATATGCGACTGTTTCCGCAACAGAACCACACTAAAGGAAGATGGAAAAGAAAATCAATACACTAAATCAAATGAACACCAATACAATGAGTTTTATCTGTGTTATTGAGATAAAAATAACTGAAGATATATGTCTTCATTTAAAAAAATAACTGAAGGCTACTGTTGTCCAAACTATGCAACATCAAGTAAATAAATGTTCAACCAAAATATTCTTTGCTGACCAACCCCAGTCAAGTGTTAGTTGGTTATGTGCTGGTCAGAAGCTCTAGAGTTTTGACCTAGTGGTAATATTTTCATCTTATTAGCTAGATGGCCAAACCTTTATTTAGAGATTTAGTAGAAGCTTTTTTTCCTTACCTTCTCTTTCAATCTATGGTTATAGCATCCCCCGTAAAAGAATAACACTTAAAGGTCGCTTGAAGAAAGAGAGATGAAACAATGTGGCTTCGGGTACTACAAAAGTTGCAAGAAACCTTAAGTGAACAAGAGTGTATCAAACGATGGTATACTAAAAGGTTACTTCACATAATTTTTTTGATAGTCTATACTAATTTTGCGTTTTCCATACTAAATATGTTCTTTGACCAAATCTCTTTTCAGATTAAAATTTAGTAAATATATTTATGTAATTAAAGATTTATGGAATATTAGGTATGTAATAAAAAAATTGTGGTAGGTGGTTATGGGGATGGGTCCGCTTGGCTGATTAGTTACTCTAAATATGATTATAGTGGATATAATACTCTAATTAAGACTCGTTTCGCATTTTCCCGCTCTTGTGTTATATAGGACTCAATTCCATCTCTGTCGCTTAGTCTCTCTATCATCGACGCCGAGCTCTCCTCTCTTTGTAACTGAGAAAAAGATCGACACTTTTCCCCTTCCGAGTAAGCTTTTCTCTGGAAAGATCCTTTTTTTTTTTCTCTGTTTTATAATTGTTTCCGGTATGGGTTTAGGAAGAACAAATCTTGTGAGCTGTCTTTACCATTTTAGTTTGGTCAACAAAAGATCTGATCTTTAGGGTTTTGTAGATAGAGATAGATGTAGAGCGTCGTCTTTAAATTTGCAGACTTTTTGTTGTTGTTGTTGTTGTTGTGATTTGTGTCTTTGTTTTGAATCTAGCTTGAAGTGATTGAAGACAACAATGTCTAGTCGTTGGAACCAATCGGAGAAGAGGTGGGACAAAGCGCCCGAAACTGTTTCAATTGCTGAGTACAATATTCTGAAAGACAAGAATGAGCGTCTGGTGTTAGAGAACAAGCATCTTATCCAAACGATTGAGTTTCTACAGAGAACGCAAGGACGAGCATTGGTGAGGAAGGAAGAGATTGCAAAGGTGGCCAACAAGTTTGGTGAAATGCAGAAGATGTTGCTACAGACCTTCGAAAAGGATATCAAATTCATCATGTCTGCTGATGATGATATCACTGAGATGAACGGTGGTGGTGAGGCTTCATGTAGTACAAGACCTGCAAAGAAACCTAGGGTGGACTCAAAAGAAGGTGATTCAATTGTTTTTTCTTTTTATATGTTGTGTGTCGTCACTGACTGATTATGTTTTTAGCTTTAGACATACTAAACCATGTTGTTCTTTGACCAAAATCTCTACGCAGATGTGATAATGCTGCTTAGTGACGATGAGGAAGGAAATCAAAGAGCAAGCAATGGAAGGCACAGTAACTCATCGCATCAGGACCCTTTCATATCTATGTAGATGTGATCAAGATCTGGAGGAGTTGGAGAAGGACAGTGTTCGGAAGTGTTGAAACTGAAAACTTCAAATCTTTTTTTAAGTTGGTACTTGTTGCTTTTATTTCTACATATATGAATATCCCCTGCATGTTCTTGTTATTGTCTCGGAGTTTGGAGATTTAAGACATTATTTTTCTTTGTGTGGTAAAGTGAATTTAGCCTGACATAAGGCAGTAATTGAAGCAGCTTCCATCCTATGCTATTATCTACTTCAAGATTAGTTTCATAAACAGTTAAAATAAGAATTAAGTGACAAGCTTGTTCATTAGATTTGATTGAATCTGTTAAGCTGTGTTCCTTAATGACATCTGAAGATGAGCAGTAAGAGAATCCGAACACCAAAGAAAGCAGAGAAAAAAAAAGATGATCTCTTTAGAAATGGAGTCGATCACTCAGACAAGTTAGCGATGGAGAATCAAAGAGTAGCCAAAATAAGATGGTATAACAAACGTAGAAACGTGAACATGTTAATATTCAACACACAAGACAACAATGGGGGAACGTGACATGACCTAACTTTTGAGCCCTGAGGCATTACAATAAATCAACTATGTGATTACAACTCAAAAGATACAAGAAAATGGGAACAAAATAAGGTTATGAAGGTTTCTTTGTAGCTGAAGCTGCTCCCTCAGAGACATCATGGTCTTGACCCGGTATGGAGAAATTCTTAACTTTCTGTAACATTCATTGACATCAAATACAGAAAGCCAAAAAAGAAAACGTTAATGGAAAGCAGAAAGATTTCGATAGTGTACACTCAAAACGAGATGAAGTTAAAACCCTCAAGAAACAAAGAGGAGAAAACCATAGAACAAGATCATGAAATGAAAGACAAAACTGACTCCTCCTACAATTGTCAGATAATATTCAGCTTCATCATTCTCTAACGGCTTCCTCGAGAAACATCTTTCATTTCTTAAAAAAATCATCTCATTGCATTGCTCCAGAGAAAGAGTACTAAAGCTAATCACTCACTCAGAGACTGTAACAAATCAAATAACTGAAAAAACAAACAACACACATGTTTCTTCCTTTAAGTCTTTAACTATAAAGCATGTTTACTAGTTCCCCCCCCTTCATAATTTACATACCATAAACTCCAAATTCTTCACCAACAACTTCTTATTCTCTATTTTTTGTAAATGTGCTAGTTTCTCAAAGTTCTCTATGAGTAATCAATCAATCTAGCAAGAGAAGCGTCAAAACTGTACTACTAAAGCATATGTATTCGATATATACTTGATCAGTGATGGATATATTATTGTAAGTAAGTTCCACACAAATCGAAAAACCAAAAAAACTAAGATTTGGATTGAGGTTATGATTGCTAATAACTAACTATGCTTAAAGCCTTTCAGAGGCAATTGTTATAATTCCATTCAGAGACAGTTTTTAAAGCCTTTACAGAGGCAGTTGTTGTTGAGTGCCTAAATATTTCGATTCGGAGTCAACTAAATATTTGTCTATCTATAATATTTATGTGCTTTTTGGACTTTCATCATAGGCAGTTGTTGAGGGGCGGCAAGGACACCCTTCGAGACATGCACATTTCGATTCGGAGTCAGCTAACTCATCTTCACAATCAGAGGCAGTTTCTTCTTCTTCATCATATTCAGAGTCAGGTTCATCTTCCTGGTTAAGGAGAACATCATCTGGGTGTGCTAAGGCAACAGGGAAACCTTGGCTAATTAACTCTTCATGAAAACTGGAGAATCTGGGGTCTTGTTTAAGGTACTCCACGTTTTCAGAGAGTATCAGAACATTAGTATCTTCAGCTGTCCAGATAAATGAGGAGACCATAGCTTCCGCCAGAAGCCTGTGAAGTCTGGTACGTTTATCCCCTGTAATATCACGTAACGTACATCAATACATGAAAAAGATAGACGATATATATAGAGATTACTACAAGTTAGAATATACAAAAAAATGTGAATGAAGGAATATTAATTTTGATCACCATATATATATATACCTTTAAGGGGACTGACTACAAGTCCAGCGTGATAAAATTTGTCTTTCGATTGCCCATCAATCAACCATGTATTCTCAGGAGCGTAAACCCAGATGGACAAGTCCCCGATTTTATAACCGTCCTTCTTGAGAGCTGATCTGACTTTCTTCTTAATCGAACGAGGGTTGAGTTTTTCTGGTGTTGCGTAATCCTCCCATTCCCATATCACAATTGTGTCACGACCTGCCATACCAGGTTTTAACCAAATACGAGGAAACGAATTTATAAACAATCAATTTTACGAACAAGATCAGCCAAAAAAAAAGAAAAAAAAAAACTACAGATCTAATCCAGATCGATGACAAAAATATACTAGGAGGAGGAACTAGCTAGACAGATCCCGATCATACATCATAAAACAATTTCGAGCAAGAGATGAATCTTACAGTAATCTCTGGTAGTGGTGGGCTCGGGGAATAATCTGGAGGACATGGTGAGAGACGCGATGACAAGGTGAGAGACTTTGTGATTATTAAAGGGCTGTCAATCGTTGGTCGGCTGTCCATGGGCCTTGGGCCCGTTAGTTTTTTTGGCTCAATATGTTGCAAAACCAAACTGACTCATTATTATAAAAAGTGATTAAAATATGGTTATTATTATAATACATGTTTTAAGAAGAGTCAAGTGCATATCATGTTCATGTTTCAAAATCGTTGACATGGTGGTCTACATTCAAAAGACCACACGTCTGGATTAGTATTTGATGTTTTAGTGTACATCAAATCCCAAAACCGTACATGATTTCTCTCGTTACCATAGCTTTGACTTTGTTCTATTATTAATAGCTAAAAGTATTTTATATCTATTATCTTCCAACACTTTTGACTAATTCAGTAAAATCAGAATCACTTGAAACGAGAAATAAATATGGAGCCAACACATTATCGAAAACTTGTTTTAGTATCTCTTGTAGAATCAACCTCTCAGCCACATCAAAAGGCCTTTGGTAAGGATAGTGTTTGTTGGTTGATGATTGAACCACTTTGTTGCATACGACGCATATCTTTTTTCTATGAGGTGCATCAATCAACTTGAAACCCATTGTTTATAGATTTTTTCGATTATCTCTGATAAACTCAAAATTCTGATTGCCGACTATGATTATTTATAGTTAAGTGAAATCTCTTATTAATTGTTTGAAGAGAATTTTGAACATGGTCTACAAAGTCGACTATCTTATCATTTACCATGGTAGTGCGTTCGGCGTCGCATATGAAAGACACAGCATACTCTGAGAAAAAAAAAGATTGAGATAAAAAAAGGATAAAATATTAAATTTAAATTATATATATTTAGTTAATATGATTTATTAAATATAAATTAAATATTTTATTACTCAACTGCTCCAGAATATTAACTAAATATATATAATTTAAATGAAGTTAATTAGAAAATTTAATAATCACTCACTGCTATATAATATTTTAAATATATTTTCACACATTTAATAAATATTATAAATTGTTATATGTATATATTATATTTGTTATTTAATAATTTTTAAAAATCTATATATATATATATATAATATAACACATTAATTACAAAATAATTAATCTATATTATAATTGTTTTATAAAACATTATATCTATATTTACATTTTTAATTTTAATATTTTTAATTGGCTCTTTTGAGCTAATCTATTTAAGCTGTTGACCAAAAAAAATTAATATTTTAAAAAATTAATATAATATGACACATTAAACTAAAATAAAAATAATAAACTATATTATTATTTAGCTTGTACTCTCATTAGTCATTACCTAAATCAACACCTTATATTATATGTCTCACCAATTAAAGAAAAATAAAGTAAGAGTTATGAATCAGAATATATTATATGACAAAATATACTAGGAACCCATTATAGTTTTCCTTTTTATTACATATCCTGTAATAACGATATATATATAACCATTAGGGCATCCTTAATGGGAGAACTTTTTTGTGTGTTCTTAGATTAAATATATAGTGAAAATAATCTAAGATCAGTTGTTAAGATCATAGGTAAAAAAATGGGGGAACTAATTTTGTTGTTCTTAGAATAAATATATTTGTCCATAATGATATAATTATAAATATCTATGTAAGGAAAATTCAAAATGTATGAAGAAGATCAGAGAAGCAAAACAAAACTGAGAAAATACTGATTCGAATTGGGGGGAAAAGATAAAGACAGATTATAGATATTTTTGTTTGACACATCTGTTTTAGCCGGTAATGTTCTGAGACTTGTTGAGAATGACTCCTTCGTACTTCACCTGGAACCATTTCATGGCATCATCTTTGGTCACTCTATGCTGGATTACAACACGAGCCTTGCATCTTCTGCGACGTGCCACACGGTAACCAGGTCTCTCAAGAACAAAATAGAAGTCCATACCGTAGATTCCAGTAAATGGATCATACCTAAGATGAAATACAAAAACCCCCGCTTGGATCAATGTTTACACAAAGCTACTCTTTCTATGTTTGTGTTAGAAAGATAAAAGCAGACAACTTACTTGATACCCAAATCAATGTGCTCCTGAATACCAAAACCAAAGCAACCAGTGTCACTAAAGTTCCTTCTCAAGAGTTTGTATTCTTTAACCTTCAGTCCACTCTCAAGAAGCTGCATTGCCTTCTCTCCCCTGATACCAAAAGAATGAACAGTGTATCGAGCTGCAAAAAGTGATAACATATTATTTCAGAACTCTCTTCATCATCATCGACAACAAAGTTATCTACTAGAAGCTGATGATTACATAGATTGTCCAAGCAATCCATTTAAAAAAAACAGAGAAGACAACTGATAGCTACTGATTCTCACTACAAAATCACTATTGTTCCAAGAACTACAAGATTGATTCAACTTAGAAGTAAGACTCACCTTTGGAGAAGACAGGAGTCTGGCCACTCAATTGTTCCAACACCTACAAAAAGAAGCCAAAGAACTAATTCGATTCAAATCGAGCAGGAATCGTCAACAACAATGCATACCTCTCTTGGAGGTGGCTGAGAGAAACTGAAATTAACTTTGGGTTGAATAGCTAGCATGCTCTGAGTAAACCTGAGCATCTGTCAACACTTCCACCACATACCGGTACCATAGCTCCAGAAACTGGTGTATCACACGAGGCTCGCAGTCCTCCAAACCCATCGACTTAAGCAGAGATTTCACAATCTTAGCATCCCTAGGTACATCCTCTCCACCTTCTCCAGCCATGTTCTCACTAAACAAACTCAAAAGTAAAGCCACAGAGTCAATTACGCACCATTGGAGCTTCTATATCAAATAGATAAGAACTGGAGCTTCACGAATCGGAGAAAAAACGAAGCTGGAGATATGAAAGACACAAGAGGAGATTTTAACCAGTTTATAAGTCTTATAAAGCTACCAGTTTATACTTTCAATTTATCAAAATCAACAAAATCATGGACTTTAACAACTTCAACTCACAGAACACAGCAGCAAAAATCCCAAAGAACTGTCAAAATTTAGATGAATTACTACACAGTAACATGGAGACAACTAGATTCTGTAACAGATCAAAACAAAATCTTCAAACAATTCTGGGAAATTGCAAAATCAAAATCCCTAGTAAACAAATCAAACTAAATTGAAGTACACAGTACGAAGATCCGTCACTAAGAACATGGACAAGCTCTTCAAATCAAACAGAGAGATTGTGGGAACCTGTTTGCGGGAAGAGACGACGACGGAAGCCTTCGAGACCGAAACGCTCAGGAAGAGAAATGAAATTTTTTTTTTCTTTGCAAAAACTCTTGGCCAATCACGTGAAGCCACGACCAGTAAGAACTGAGATTAAATCAGTTCTTATTCAAGATCAAAAAAATTGATCTAAAGCCACTATTCTCTTTTTTATTAATAAATTTGGGCTTAGAACACACATGTGTTCTGCCATTAAGGATGGCCTTATTAGAATACAATGATGAGTTTTTTAGACCATCTTTACTGGGGGTACTCTCCTGATTTCTCTTGGGTTTGGGCCCCAATTCATGAATAAACAATCCATTTAAAATCCATTTAGATGAGAATCGATTCTCCCGGAAGCATTTTGAGTAACCCTTGGAGAACTGTGGTTCATTGTGAATGGTTGATCAAAAAATATAAAATCATTTTTTTTTCCTCATTTTTCTTCTTTCTTCCCCGATTCTGTCTCTCTCTTCTCATCCCAGACAGCGAATCGCCACCGATTGATACACCAAACCGGAAAACCGATGGCCACTCCTATTGATACACCAAACATCAAACGATGACCTACCTCCTTCTGCGACATCGACGGCGGCGGTTACTTCTGATGGCGTAAAGCAGACGGCGAGGTCCACCGGGAGACAAATCAGATAGAGAAGGTTTGTCTTCTCATCACTTAATTATTGATCTCGTTGTTAATGTTAGGGTTTAGGTAAAATTCAATTTGATTGTGAGAGTGGGTAATGTTTGATGTTTAATTGGTTTGTGATTTGTATGGAGGGTTTATGGGTTGGGGTTGTTTGTCTGATTTACGACAGATTTCCTTGTGTTGTGTGAGGTGTTGTCTTTGTGTTTTAGATTGTAAAGGGATGAACTGTCTTTGTGTTTCATGAAGGTGTAGATGCTGATTTTGTTCAGAAAGAAAAGGTTGTGCCTTTAGGATTTGGGTTAAAAGATGTAGGGATAAGGTGTGCGAGTTTGGATGGTGATGCAGATCGATTGGTTTACTTTTATGTTCCTTCTACTTCTGATGTAAAGGTTGAGCTACTTGATGGTGATAAGATTTTATCTTTGTTTGCTCTCTTCATCAAAGAGCAACTAAACATTCTTGATTATGGTAAAGGAGGAAGCAGTCTCGTCTTGGTGTTGTGCAGACAGCTTACGCTAATGGTGCATCCACGGATTACTTGAAGCAGTTGGGTTTAGATGTTGTTTTTGCTAAAACTTGGGTAAAGCATTTACATGAGAAAGCAGCAGAGTTTGATATTGGTTGAAGTGATTCTGCAACACATAGGATGGTCAATACAGAAATGGACTGAGCTATACAAGGACCTTCCTAGCAGACAGATCAAGGTCGAAGTTTCAGACAGAACAGCGGTTGTGACCACAAGCCAAGAAACCGAGGCTCTGAGACCTTTGAGGATTCAAGATGCTATTTGGAACGTTTACAAACACTTTGGCTCATCCTTACCGTAACTCTCGACTCGTCAATGGGAACAACAACCAGAGGATAGTGCAGCTAGAGAAGTCTCTACATCGGGTATCCATCTTCTTCCTTTGTTGCATTCTCCTCTGTCTTGTAAATAGTTGTGCTTGGTCCAAGCTTTCATTTCAAGTTTAGTTTCTAATTTATTTGCAGAATCCACAATGTGTATAAGAAAACTCAAATCTTGTTCCAATATGAAACAGCAAATTGGGTCCCCAATATGAAAATGTTGCTGATTATGTTAGTTTAAGTTTGGTATTTTTGGTAAAGAACAAAAAAAAACATTTTGGTTGTTATGTTAAAAAATTATTTTTTAAAAGATTGAGTAACCTTATTTGGGTTCTCTAGTAAATGAATGATTTTGCAAAAATACTCTTAGGATTGCTTTACTTAAATTAATATTAATTATATGATTAATTAATTTGAGAATAACTTAGGAGAGGTACTCCACTAATGATGCTCTTAGGCTTTAATGGACATACTTGGATTCACCTCTCTGATATAGTAGTGTCCCCAAAACATTCACAGAGTCGTCTCTCTCTCAATTCATCAGCAGTCCTCCGACGTCCAAACCATGTGCGATACCCACCCAAGATAGCCTATACCTCACAAAAGTAAGAACTCTCTCTCTCTCTCTATATATAGATGTCCCTTTCTCTCTCTCTCGCTCGAGAATGGCCTTCTGTCCCGTTTTTCACAAGCATATTCGATGGAGGATACATAAACGGAAAGCCCTCAACGTAAGCGTAAGCCTTAGGTTCATATTTATCCCAAAGACTTAACTTTTGTGCCCTTGCAAATCTTCCAATGTTGTTGTTTGTTTTGGTTACCATTGTGAATTTGTGATGAGGGTTGAAACGTTTATATTATTGTCTGTCTGTATAATGTGATAAACTGATATTGAACATAATAAACTAGTGCACTTTCTATTTCTTTCTTTGAGCATTCGTCACTTTGCTTTTACTGTGCGCTTGCTCGAAATTAAACTCGGATTTGAGGTTATCTACTTGTTTCAGTTTTAGTTTATTTCTATTTGGTTATGTTCTACCCTCTCTACTTAGTTGAAGGAATGGTTCAGTCTGTTATTTTGTGGAAAATGAGGAACAATGGTTCCTTGGTGTGGCCTCATGGCACACAAATTGTCTGGATCGGTGGGGACAGATTCAGCAACTCATCGTCTGTTGATTTTACAGGTTAGAAACTAGATTCCTTAAGCAGAGACCATGAAGAAAAGACGACCTTTACGAATGGAGAATCAAAGAGTAGTATAGATTATTTGAACTGGTTAGCGATGGAGAATCAAAGATTAGCCAATATAAGATGGTATAACACATGAAATATTCAAACACACAAGACAACAATGGGGAAACGTGACGTGACCCAACTTCTGAGCCCCGAGGCATTACATTAAATCAACTATGTGACTACAACTCAAAAGTATACAAGAAAATGGGAACAAAAGAGACTTATGAAGGTTTCTTTGTAGCTGAAGCTGCTCCCTCAGAGACATGGTCTTGACCCGGTATGGAGAAATTCTTAACTTTCTGTAACATTCATCATTAACATTAACACAGACAGCCAAAAAACAAAAGAAAACGTTAATGGAAAGTAGAAAGATTTCGATAGTTTGCACTCAAAACGAGATTTAGTAAAGATCCATGTTTGGAGTCAGACATATAAAAGTTATAAACCCTCAAGAAACAAAGAGGAGAAAACCATAGACCAAGATCATGAAATGAAAGACAAAACTGACGTCCTCCTACCATTTATGGGCTATACATACACCTCTTAGAAAAAAACTAACAACCATATCATAGAAGGATCATCTCATTGCATTGGTCCAGAGTAAGAGTATTAAAGCTCAGACATATTGTAAAGCTATGACAAATCACTCAGAGACTGTAACAAATCACATAACTGAAAAGAAAAACACAAACAACACAAATGTTTCTTCCTTTAACTATAAAGCATGTTTTACTAGTTCCCCTGCATACCATAAACTCCAAATTCTTCACCAAAAACTTCACATTCTCTGTTTTTAAGTAAATGAGCTAGTTTCTCAAAGTTCTCTATGAGTAATCATTAATCAATCACCAATAGCAGCGTCAAAACTATATTACTAAAGCATAAGTAAGTTTTAGAAAAACCAAAAACTAAAGATTTGGATTGCTAATCACTGACTGTGCTTTACGAATTGAATAGCGAAACTCGTAGATCAGTCATTAGAGAAATAATAATATATAAAAAACGAACCTTTGAGAGAACGCATTCTCTGAGAGATTGCAAGAATCTGAGACATTTCTCTTGATCGAACTGTGAATCCGCGACGCAATTCAGGAGATTGAGAGCTTCTTGGCCGCATACTGGTTTGGGACTCTGTTTCTCCATCGAAATGTATAAACCCTAGAGACAGAGAGAGTTGTTTCCGGTGAGACGGATTAGCCACGATCACGGGACGATGACCTTAAAAAGAACTCAAGTTTTTTAATGGGCCTGAATAAAGCCCATTTAAAATTATTCAATAAAGCCCTTGTCAAAAGAACAAAAACAAAAAAGCAAAACCTCTCTCACTCAAAATCTAAGAAACCTTTGAATCCTCCGTTCAAATAAGGGAGCTTGTTCAAAACCGAACCGAACCGAACCGATGTTGGATCCAAATTCCAAGTCTTTACCGAAGGTGATAATTCCATCACTGATCTTTAATTAATTAAGCTCTTTTCTTCTTCCTTCTTATTACATGTAATCTCCGTTGTTGATATTTACATAATTACTTCTACAGGGGGTAAATATGCGACACATTGTGCCATGTTTTGTGACATTTGGTTGTGGGCATTGAAAAATCCTACGCCTTTAAATGTGATTGTTCTGGCTAATAAGATGTTTTCGTGCGAGTTATTATAATCAGTTTATTCTCTTATCCCAAGATAAACGAGAATGGCCTTCTGATCCGTTTTTCAAAAGCATATTCGATGGAGGATACATTAGCGGAAGCTAGCGGCTACCCTGGCTGATTCCAATCGAGAACTAGCTTTTTTTTTTGTGTACATAACATGTCTTTGCAAATCTTTCAAGGGATGTTGTTCTATTTAATTGTTTTGGTTACCATACATGCAGATATAGTTAGATATATATATATATCAAGCTTAATGTTGTGATGAGGAGGGTTGATGAAACGATTTTATTATTTGTCTATCTATAATATTTATATGCTTTGTGGACTTTTACAGGCAGTTGTTGAGGAGCAAGGACACCCTTCGAGACATGCACACTCATCTTCACAATCAGAGGCAGTTTCTTCTTCTTCATCATATTCAGAGTCAGGTTCATCTTCCTGGTTAAGGAGAACATCATCTGGGTGTGCTAAGGCAACAGGGAAACCTTGGCTAATTAACTCTTCATGAAAACTGGAGAATCTGGGGTCTTGTTTAAGGTACTCCACGTTTTCAGAGAGTATCAGAACATTAGTATCTTCAGCTGTCCAGATAAATGAGGAGACCATAGCTTCCGCCAGAAGCCTGTGAAGTCTGGTACGTTTATCCCCTGTAATATCACGTAACGTACATCAATACATGAAAAAGATAGACGATATATATAGAGATTACTACAAGTTAGAATATACAAAAAAATGTGAATGAAGGAATATTAATTTTGATCACCATATATATATATACCTTTAAGGGGACTGACTACAAGTCCAGCGTGATAAAATTTGTCTTTCGATTGCCCATCAATCAACCATGTATTCTCAGGAGCGTAAACCCAGATGGACAAGTCCCCGATTTTATAACCGTCCTTCTTGAGAGCTGATCTGACTTTCTTCTTAATCGAACGAGGGTTGAGTTTTTCTGGTGTTGCGTAATCCTCCCATTCCCATATCACAATTGTGTCACGACCTGCCATACCAGGTTTTAACCAAATACGAGGAAACGAATTTATAAACAATCAATTTTACGAACAAGATCAGCCAAAAAAAAAGAAAAAAAAAAACTACAGATCTAATCCAGATCGATGACAAAAATATACTAGGAGGAGGAACTAGCTAGACAGATCCCGATCATACATCATAAAACAATTTCGAGCAAGAGATGAATCTTACAGTAATCTCTGGTAGTGGTGGGCTCGGGGAATAATCTGGAGGACATGGTGAGAGACGCGATGACAAGGTGAGAGACTTTGTGATTATTAAAGGGCTGTCAATCGTTGGTCGGCTGTCCATGGGCCTTGGGCCCGTTAGTTTTTTTGGCTCAATATGTTGCAAAACCAAACTGACTCATTATTATAAAAAGTGATTAAAATATGGTTATTATTATAATACATGTTTTAAGAAGAGTCAAGTGCATATCATGTTCATGTTTCAAAATCGTTGACATGGTGGTCTACATTCAAAAGACCACACGTCTGGATTAGTATTTGATGTTTTAGTGTACATCAAATCCCAAAACCGTACATGATTTCTCTCGTTACCATAGCTTTGACTTTGTTCTATTATTAATAGCTAAAAGTATTTTATATCTATTATCTTCCAACACTTTTGACTAATTCAGTAAAATCAGAATCACTTGAAACGAGAAATAAATATGGAGCCAACACATTATCGAAAACTTGTTTTAGTATCTCTTGTAGAATCAACCTCTCAGCCACATCAAAAGGCCTTTGGTAAGGATAGTGTTTGTTGGTTGATGATTGAACCACTTTGTTGCATACGACGCATATCTTTTTTCTATGAGGTGCATCAATCAACTTGAAACCCATTGTTTATAGATTTTTTCGATTATCTCTGATAAACTCAAAATTCTGATTGCCGACTATGATTATTTATAGTTAAGTGAAATCTCTTATTAATTGTTTGAAGAGAATTTTGAACATGGTCTACAAAGTCGACTATCTTATCATTTACCATGGTAGTGCGTTCGGCGTCGCATATGAAAGACACAGCATACTCTGAGAAAAAAAAAGATTGAGATAAAAAAAGGATAAAATATTAAATTTAAATTATATATATTTAGTTAATATGATTTATTAAATATAAATTAAATATTTTACGAACAAGATCAGCCAAAAATAAATTTTACAGATCTAATTTATCCAGATGACAAAATATACTAGGAGGAACTAGCTAGACAGATCCCGATCATACATATCATAAACAATTCGAGCAAGCTAAGGGATGAAACTTACAGTGAGATCTTGTGGTGGTGGGCTCGGGGAATAATCTGGAGGAGGACATGGCTTCTTCTTCTACGCAGTCATCCACACAAGGTGAGAGACGCTATATATGCGATGTTTATGGCGCTGGATGAAGAGACTTTGTGAATGAGCAACCCTATAGTTCACAAGTTTTTGGGCGGTTACATATTTAGCTCACTTTTTACATATTTACGGATCAAATACACACATACAAAAAAAAAAAAAAA
>NC_025696.1:9439954-9442690 GCF_000633955.1 Camelina sativa
AAAAAAAAAAAAAAAAAGTAAAAAACTATGTAAAAAGCATGTAAATAATGGAGTCAAAACATGAACGAATTTAACAAAAATTACAAATTTTAAAAGGGCTAACCATCATCAACACTAGAGAAACCCATATAATTAATATAATTAATATTAAATTAATCAAAACAACTCATTAACAACTCTAACAAAATCAACCTTCTACTAGAGAAACCCTATCAAGGTAAATCTCTCTCAAAGACGATATGAGCTTAAGAACCAGAAGCTCAAAAGGAAAGCATCCTTCTCAACCTCGAGCTGGCTGTTGAGCTTTGCCACATCAAAGGGTGTCTTTTCGTCAAAGTTTTGCAGAGTCCTGCAAGACCACACACACACACACATTAAGACATATCTATATTACTAAACCCGTGACACATTGTTTAGAGGAGTTATTTCTCTATAAGAGTTGTGCGGTGAGACTTACACTGCAGCACCATT
Source organism: Camelina sativa (assembly GCF_000633955.1). Taxonomy (NCBI): domain Eukaryota; kingdom Viridiplantae; phylum Streptophyta; class Magnoliopsida; order Brassicales; family Brassicaceae; genus Camelina; species Camelina sativa. Next base: position 9,440,426 of record NC_025696.1, read on the forward strand.
CTCTAGGAGGAGTTCTTACACACTCTTTCCTCCCGTAACCAGCAGCGTAATGCAGAGGTGTGTTCTTGTTTTTTGTCAACCGCGTTAACACTAAGAACTTGAGCACATTTTAACTGTGGAAAGGGATTAATAGGGTCAAAGACCCATGAATAATGATAAAGATTCCTAACTTCACTAATGAAAAAAAAGAAAAGCAGCAAAGTCGAATATTTAAATTGCCCTGAAGTGTTTGCATACCCTGAATGGTTACAGTACTTAGTCACATGTTGGTTCCCCTGAGCGGTTTCAGAGAAACTGAGCTCCATGTCATGTGTTTCAGACCATCAGCCGCTTTGATGGTAGTAGTGGTTTCATTGACCCCTGTACCATAAGGAAGGAACCTACTGTTGATCAAAACTTGTAACTAAGGAGTAACTTTGACATCACATGAACTATATGACCTACGACTTTCTTCAATCTGAATCCTTCTAAACTGCTATGAAAGAACAGAGATGGAAAATTAAGCTGTAAGACTAACAATGTAAGCAAGAGAAGCCGCATGGTTTAGTAGAACTAATTTTATGAGTTAAGCACTAATAAGGCAGTAGCTTTAAGTCTATCCCCGCCCCTTCAACGCCTGCAATTTCTCGTCTTGCCTACATTGGAGAATCCATAGAAGTTTAAGGTTACAGTTGATAAAAAAAGATACCCTTTCTCTCTCACATTTGATCTCATATCCAAAGAGAATTCAGAGAAATTAGCCAATCTCAATTACATATTTTTATGTCTGACTGTGCTATAAAAGCTACACAAGTTCTAATCAAGCAAAACCTGGATCAATAATATCAAAACATACCAAATATCCCCTAATTGTAGTCTGAATTAATATGGTAGAAGCTTCTTCCTTTGACATCTTTGCAAACCTATCATCAACTATGGCTTGATGAACATATTTAGGAGAAGATTGAGGTGAATCGATTAAAAAACTATGGATTTGAGGTGTGAATCGATTGAAAAACTATGGATTTGAGATGTGTCTCGCGGGTTCCGTCGAGAGAGAGAGAGAGAAAGAGAGAAGAGAGTCGCGAGAAAGGAGAAGAGAATGGGAAAAAATAAATAATTGTTCTTTCTATTTTCTGATTACCCAATTAAAATTTGACACGTATCGTGTCTTCCCTGATAAATAGGCCTTTTTTATTTATTTTTGGACCTTAAAATTAGTGAGCAAATCTGCAAAAAAACATTAAAGTGTGGAAGTGTTTTAAGAAGATATAGGTTAGGTACATATCATGTACATGTTTCAAAATTGTTGACATGGTCTACACTAAAAAGACCACACGCTGGATTGGTGATGCTGTTTTAGTGTACATCAAATCCCAAAATCATACCTGATCTCCCTCGCTACTATAGCTTGACTTTGTTCTTTAGTTAATAGCTAAAAGTACTTTATAGCTATTGTCTTTCAACACTTTTACTAAGTAAGTAAAATATGAATCACTTGAAACAAAGTAAAAATATGGAGCCAACTGATTATCGAAAACTTGCTTTAGTATCTCTTATAGAATCAACCGGTAGAATCAACCGGTCAGCCACATTGAACCACTTTTTTGCATACTATGCATATCCTCTCTCTATGAGGTGCATCAATCAGCTCAGATAAACTCGAGATTCTGATTGCCTACCATGACTATTTTTGCAGTCAAGTGAAATCTCTTATCAAGTGTTCGAAGAGAATTTTGAACATGTTCTACCAAGTCGGATATCTTATCAGTTACTATAGGAGTGTTTTCGGCGTCACATATGAAAGATACAGCATACTCTAAGAAAAAAATGAGAAAAGATTAACATAAAAAAGTATAAGAAAAATCAGTAGGCTATTTTGAGCTAATCTATTTAGTTATATCTACATTTCTATTTTAATTTTAATATTTTTAATATATTAAGTAAATTATTATATTCTTTTAAATAATAACATTTATAAGTTACTGATAAATATTATCTTATAACAAATAAATTATTGTTTTATGAAATCATAAATTTTTGACACTTTTTACAAAATCAATTAATTATATAAAATTATTATCATATATATATATTAATAAGTTAGAGGTAAATGCTTGATAAATGCTTGACAAATGCTTGATAAATGCTTGACAAATGTTTCAAATGAAAGCATAGAGGAAAAGAGTAGACAACATTTGTAGTTTCTAAATATTATATGCTCTTTTAATAAATGTTAATTGGATAATAAAATTATAAAAAAAAAAAAAAAAAAAAAAAATTTTT
>NC_025696.1:9442851-9461250 GCF_000633955.1 Camelina sativa
AAAAAAAAAAAAAAAAAAAAAAACTTCTTTCATAACACTTCCAATCTAGGCCTATACAACTTATGTCCAGCTTATGAAAATTTGGATTATTCATAGTTGGTTTTTAAAAAAAAAATATTTATCCGCTATATTTAGATGTCATCAAGATTAGTTTTCATTGGGTTTCTTGTTACACTAGGAACCATTCGAGCTTGTTGGTTGAACTGTTTAAGACCCATTAATTAGATAATTACAAGAAAGTTGTGGCTTCAATAATTGAAGAATATTTCAGTACTTCATCATCAAGAAGCACAAGTAAGCAAGCATCGTTCATATATGGATACAAAACCATAAGAGATATATATGAAAGACTTTAGGATTTTTTTAAATCTCAAACCAAGTCTTAAAATAAATTGCATATTTCAAACCCAAGTCTTAACATAGCAGCATACACGCACGCATTATTGTCTATTACAACAATGGGCGGCCGATCATAAAAGCATCATACAAGTTAACTACCAAATAAACCTAGGGGAGATACAGAGGCGAAATTGTTACGAGGCAGTGTTGAGGAGCAAGGACACCCTTCGAGACATGCACATTTCAGATTCGTACTATTTCGGCTTATTTATATTACCATTATTCAGAAAATAAGAGTGATCTCCCCATCACCATAATTTACATACCAAAAATTCCAAATTCTTCACCAACAACATCACATTCTCTAGTTTTAGTAGATGTGCTAGTTTCTCAAAGGTCTCTATGAGGGGAGATGAGTAATCAATCAACCAAGAGTAGCGTCAAAACTGTAATAAAGGCTAAAGCACAAGTATTTGATATACTTGATAGATCAATGATGGATATATTATAAGTAAGTTCCAAAAAAAATCAAAGATCAACAAACAAAAACTAAGATTTCCATTGAGATTATGATGCTTAATCACTGACTCTACTTTAGAATTGAATAGAGCGAACTCGTAGATTATTCACTAGAGCTATAACAAAAAAACGAACCATTGAGAGAACACATTCTCTAAGAGATTGCAAGAATCGGAGACATGTCTCTTGATCGAACTGTGACTCCGCGACGCAATTCATAAGTTGGAGAGCCTCTTGGCCGCTTACTGGTTGGGGACTCTGTTTCCGGTGAAACGGATCAACCACGATCACGGGACGATGACCTCAAAAAAAAAACGCAAGTTTTAAAATGGGTCTGAATAAAACCCAATTTAGATAGTTCAATAAAGCCCTTTTCAAAATAACAATATTAGATGTTCTTTTGTCTTCTTCGAAAATTAGACTGATCAATCATGGAAGTGGTCTCAAATTTAATTGTTTTGCTAAACATTTTCGTTTCTAGTAATATGTATATTTAACTTTTGGATTCAAAATGCAGTTTTGAAGGCTTCCCATATGTTGCACGTAGCACAAAATCTGATTAGTAAGAGCTAATTAAGATGACCAAAAGCTGATTAGTAAGAGCTAAGATGATCACCGATTCGTATAGAGGAAACACACAAACTCTCTGGGGTATATATTTATGATTTTACTTAAGCCGCGACCATCGTCACGGAACTAGTAACCTATAGTACAAGGTATTCAAAATCGAAGGTTTTTAGATTGTTGTTGCATTATGGAGAGAAAGATAGAGCTAGATAACCGAAAAAGTAGTTGGAAGGTTAGTTCAGTAAAATTAAAAGGAGGAAGGGAAGCAGAGCAAACATGTTAAGTGCATGGGAATGACACGAGAATGGTACGTGAAATATTGAAAATGAAAGACATCATCATTTAATTCCTTTGTTGTTGGTCCATGTTATTTATTAATGGTGTCTCTGCCACTTTTCATGCGACACTGTCTCACTCACTTTCTATTCCACATGTTAATTTTTACTATGCATATCCTAAATGTTAACCCCATCTATCTAATTTGTACTGTTTAATTACATGCATATATCTCTACCTAGAAATCGTATGTAGTGTACTTATATAAAATCTCAGTCAAGATCATTATGTCAGCCTTTTTTGAATTATTTGAAAAATGGACGTGAGCAAGAAGAACAGATAATGGAATGATGATAGACCAAACATTAAATACGGAAAAATACGGAGTAAGGCATTATGTATATACGGATAGGGTCAAGTGAGATATTACCAGGAAGAAGTCAAAACTTGCGTTGAAAGTTTGAAACCATCATGTCCTTTTTTTTTTTGGCCAAGAAAGACAGTCGTTGACCGGTACAGATAAACAATAATCCTGGTTTTATCCGGTTCAACAATTTGGTTGGTTTTGGCAATAACTGTTAAGAATCTACTTGGACACTTGGTTTCATTTCAACCATTCCCACCGAAAAAGCTTATCCAATGGCCCAACAGGTATCAAGTGGATGGTCGAGATTCGCTGGTCCATGGGATCCAAAGCCGTACCATTTCCATATCTGAGACGCGTCATCGTAAATGTCTACCCCCTTACATGGTCGTTAATGCTTAGTTGGAGACCGTTAGATCAATATATGTCATGACGTGAATGGTTAGGATTTGCTTTTACATTGTGGTTTTCTCACCTTGTAGTTTTTATTTATCCTTCTACCTTTCGAAATTAACCAAATAACGGTTGAATGTGTCACAAAAGATTTATATATCATGATATATGCTAAAGTTTTAAGTATAATTAGAAAAATCACGAGAGAAGATCTCTCATGAAAGGTCCCCATTTTATCTTTTGGCATAAATCTTGCAAGTGAGCTCTGGAATTTTGTGACAAACAAAATCTTTGCTTGAGGGGACACCATTACACATATATATATATATATAACTGTATAAAAATATTATATGTGTTTGTATGATTGTGTGTAATATGTATTGTATATGCATTCATATATAGATATTATATATCTATGGGCAATGACCATCAGCCTTACGAATTTTAGGAAGGGGCACTGGGATAGTCATGGGATTTTTTTTACTATTTTTGCTTTTTGAATTGACGAAAATATAAATGCAACGAATCTCTTTAAATATTTGAAATTTGAACCCATATATATATATATATATACAAAAGATTATTATATCAATTTAGTGATTAACAGTAGTAATAAACTTGTATATGCTTAACGTAAACTTTGATGAATCAGTTAATTATATTGATCAACAACTTTGAATACGCATTGTTGTTGTAGCATGAGATTAAAATGTGAGTCCATATGCATTTTGAATTTTTTTTGTTTGTTATAGAAGAATGGACACCATATTGATGGGAATGCATGAAAAATCACGCAATTCACATGAACATTTTTGGGAAGAGGGGACCAAACTAATTAATACTTCTTCGCATTTTTTGTTTTCGTATCTAAAAAATCTTACAATATTGTTGCATCTAGATTCTGAATTCTCTAATAATTAACCGTAGTACGTCTTTGAATTGTGTACGTAATAAATAATACTGTATTTGAAAGCGTTTTCGGTAGCTATTGTCCTCATTTAATAAGTGTTAGAATATTATTATACCCTAAAATCAGCAAGTTGCATGGGTTAATTCTGAGATTGTCGGAAATATTTTTATTTTCATATGAATGTTACTAGTTCACATTTTATATCCAACTATTAAATAAAAAAGAAAAATGAAATGTAGTAGTATTTCTAATAATAAAAAAAAGGACTGAGAATAGTAGCAGTAGCCTCTGGAGGAGCCTTACGGGCAGAGAGGAGAAAAAGAGAGTACAGGAGAGGAGAGAGTAGTATTTAACGAAAGGGACACGACAATGCTCTTTCTCGAGTAGTTGCGGCTCCTAGCCTACGTGTCGTCAGTTCTTTTCCCTGCTCTATTTATGTATTTTTCAATCTTTTATCGTTATATTTTCTAGATTTTTTTTTATATTTTTATTTTCAGATCGCTTTACCAACTAGTATATTGGTTGTTGCTTTTTTTAATATTTTATCAGATATTTCGAATAAATTTGTTTAGGTACACATTTTGTTTTTTTTCACCAAAACCCCATTTCCTTATGTAAATTTTAGGAGACTCTCTTCTAAAGAGAGTTATCCCGAATATGTATGTATACACTTTGTTGGATACATTTTTATCATTTATCGAATTAACAGTTAAATTTCATTAAAAATTATTTGTTGGAAAAAATTGTGTGTGCTTAGATTACTAATGATGAGTGTGTGAATTAACGGTTCCATCAATGGAATGCGAACTTAATCCAGTCCCATTCAGTTTTTGGGATCTAGTAATACTTTTAGGTGAAACGCTCCAAAACATCTACTTATAAGATCTACTTAACTCTTTTGTTTTGAAGTAGCAATATGTTCAAGCTGAAATTTAATTTTTTTTATGATTGTGTGACGGTAAGAAACAAGCCAAGCAAACAGTGCATCAAAGAATGTGAATCACGTCTACAAAATAAGCTCCATCAACTCTTAAATAAGATCATGTTGTGGAGGACCAACAATCCTGCAAAGCAAAGTTGGCCCGAGCCTGACTAGATATCGACGTAGACAAGTTGTAAAATTTTTGCAATTAGTCGGTTAATTAACTTTGGGATCAGCTGGCCAAGTCAAGACCGTATGTGATCAGGATCAAACCAAGGCATGGACCAGGAAGTTTAAATGTTTAAATTACCCCCATCGCAACATCACTATTCCTAAATAACAATGAAACAATATATGGACAAAAAGGAATTATGAATATTTTAATTATTCAGGACCATTAGATTTATGCAAATCAACAAACCAATAGTATAAAGCAACAAATATAATTTGATAAACCCATAGGAATCCGACTAAATTAGTATATGAGAGAAGGAGACATATGAGATAGAGATATGAAAAGGACACAAACACAGTAGAAAATTTAACTTCTCAATATATATAATTCATTTTGCGTGTGCGTTTACGTTTATGGTCTATAAGAATAACGTTTGTAAACCTTAATCAAATCAATCATATCAATAGCTCCTAATTATTATATCTATTAGCAATAAAAGAACACTGTTTCGATCTTATCTACTGCACAATCTAGCTTTAGTATAAAAGTACTAAAAAGCAATTAGATTTTTTGCGTGCATAACAAAACAACCGTAGTAACATTACATCGTACTTTTTTTTATAAAACTGTTAATAGAGTGCGATTGAAACACACTAGACAAATCAACTACCCCAACTGCCTCTTTCTCATTTAATCCTCATGAAAGTATCCTAATAATTTATTTTCGTTTTCTCATTTTCTTGTGAATAAACTGACAAAAGTTATAGCTTCTTCTATGATGTGCCACATTTCAAAATCAACTAAGATTCTCCCCTCCTTCGTATCTAGTCTCAATCTACCTGGCATATCACACTATTTCATATTCTTATTTTTGAGTTTGGAATTGGATTATTATTAGCTTGTAACAGTGTTCAAGAAAGCGGTCTAGGCGGCCGTCTAGGCGCTAGGCGCTCAGTAGACGCCTAGATGACCACTTAAACCGCTTAAAATTACATAAATTTAATTTTAATATTTATTTTTGATTTTTAACTATATAGATTTAAATTATTAAGTTTTATATTTGTATATGTAATTATAAATGTTTATATGTTGTTAATATAACTTAAATAAATGTATTTTTGTTAATTTTGTTTATAATTTATCATTTTTTTATTTTTCTAACATATATTTGTACATAATTTTATATATATAATGTTTTATGTTGTAAACGCCTAAACCGCCTAAAAACCGTTTAGACCCCGATTAGGCGTTCTAGGCGCTAGGCGCTGGGTCACCGCCCAGATACCGCCTAGCGCTTTCTTGAACACTGGTTTGTAACCGTGTAAACAATAAAATAACTATTAGCCTTTTCTTTTTTTCTTAAAAATGATGATTAGCCTCAAGAAAACAAAAAGATTAGCCTTAAAAAGCTTTTCAATTGTTCCCATCACGTGAGATCACACGTGCCTTCTTCACCAACAACAACAACACTAAAAAAAAATCAAAGGAATTTTTTCGGTCGACCAAAAATATTTTAAAAAGAGATAAAGAGAGCAGAGACCACGTGGAAGCAAAAAGAAACACGACCTCCCATTACCGTTAACAGACGGTGTCATTTTAACAAACGTTAATAAAATTCATAATTAATATCATCATTTAACTACATTAATACAATTTGACTTATATATAATTATATATCACACCAAAGAAAAAAAAACAAATTAACAAACGAACAGTCACCGAGATTATCTCACCGGTATACAAAACTTTCTCCGGATTCCGTTTAGTAACGGCCGGTAAAAAAAACTACTTATTTATTTATTTTAAAATTTAAACAGCTAAAAGAGGATCCGACCCGAATAAATCCCCAATATCTTGAAAATGGTCCTCCATCTGCCAGCTGGATAATCCGGAAGATCCGAAATCGAATCCGAAGTTCATATCCGTACACATATCCACCGCGAACAAATCTTCCCCGAATAAATCGCCGCCGCCGAGATAGTCTGGAACCACCGAGCTTCTGAAATCGAACAGGTCATCATCTGAGAACAGCGGCGCAGAGAAATCAGAGAAAGTTTCCGACACCGTCGTCATCGACGGCTCTTCCTTGACAACAACCGCCGCTGTAGAGCTCCCGGAGAATTCGTCGACGGTGAACGGAGATCGGAGAACGGAAACAGGAGAACAGAGACAGTCGTTGCTGCTGCTTCCGCTGATTGTAGAAGAAGCGGTAACGGAGTTTTTAGTTTTGCTGTTCTTCTTCTTCGTCGTCGTCTTCTTCTTCTTTTTCACCGGAGAAGGTGGTGGCGATTTTTTCTCAGCCGTCGTCGTGGTGGTGGTGGTGGTGGTAGGAGAAACAGAGAAATTAGTGAGAGCGTCGGGACCACGGAGCTGAATGGCGGCGCTGTCGTAAACCATGGCGGCTTCTTCGGCGGTGTTGTAAGTACCTAACCAGAGACGTACACGTTTTTGAGGATCTCTTATCTCCGCCGCCCATTTCCCCCAAGGACGCTGTCTCACTCCCTGGAACTTCTTCTCTCCCGTCGCCGTCGTCGTCGTAGTAGTTGAAACAACCGGAGAAGCAGTAGTAGGCTCCGATTTAACCGCTCTCTGCTTTCTCTTCTTCGATTCGGTTTCGGTTTCGCTATTAGCAACAACAGAAGCACCGGAATCGAGAACGACCTCGTTGACGAACTTCTTGATACGACGGCGTTTAGAGACGAAACTGTTGTTGTGTGCTTCATCTTCGTCGTCGCTAGAGGAATCAGTAGCGTAAGGGTCAGTGACTGAGATACGAAGAACCCTGGTGGTTTGGTGGTGGTTGTTGGTTAAATCCGGTACGATTCTCGTCGTGTTGGTTTTGTGCTCTGTGAATTTTACCCTCGGTACAACCATTGTTGTCTTCTCCGCTTCCATTTTTTTTTCTTTCTCTCTCTTTTTATTTTCACTCAAGACTGTGACTGTGTCTCTCGGTGTGTGTTTTTATAGCATAAAGCAAAAAAAGGAAAGAGACAAAGAATAAAGATAGATTTTTTTTTAGGAAAGATGAAACTTGAAGAACAAGAGTGATGCTCTTCTCTTCTTCTTCTTCTCTCTTGGAAACAAAAATTTTTCTCAAAGGACGCGAATTTTTTTTTGATTTATAGAAAGGCACGAAAAAAACACTGCGAGAGAGAAGAAGCCTTGAAGCGTGAAGATTTTTTTTTTTTTTTTCCGGGAAAGTTGAAGAAAGGGGGGGTAAGGTAAAAGAGCTTTTGGGCATATTCTTATGGAATCGTTTCACAAACGAGAGAGGGAGGGAGAGGGATAAGGAGAGAAGGAAATAAAGGGGAAGATGCTACTTTTGGGGGAGAGGAAGGCTTAAAGCTTTGCTTGGGTTTTTCTAGGAAATATTCCTGGAATAATAGAGAGACAAAATAAAAATGTTTTTTTTTGTTTGCAGAGGAGAGTGTGAGAAAAAGAGTGACACGAGGAAGAAGAAGAGAGATTTAAAAGCGGCAGAGCACATGTATTGTAGAGAGAGACTCTTTTATAGGATCTTGAAACGGCTCATATCATATACTCTCTCTCTCTCTTTCTCCTTTACTCCTCTTTTCTTTTTTCGAATATCTTAAAAAAAAATCTTTTCAAAAAACACTAAATAAAATATTTTATTATTATTATTAAAGGTGAATATTTATTTGCATTCGTATTCACTTAACTCTTTTTTGTTATCTAACTAATTTTTCATATATATATATAGTGTTTACAAATATGAATTTCTTACCTAATAATACGAACATATATGGAAAACGTGTTCATGATTAGTGTAAAGAGATTTTGTATTGATGATGTTTAAGTGAATGAAAGACAATTGTCAAAAGACTATTACAATCCAAAACGTACATTTAATTGAAACTGAAATTTTTAGAGATAGTGTGTCCTAAATTTTTTAAAATAATTTGAAATCTACACTAAATTATTCAAGTATTAAAAAATATCTTAATTAATACATGAATTTTTTGCCCTTAATTAACAATTTAATATTTTTATAAAAACAAAATAAATAAAATTTAGTTTTTTTAAATGAGATACTTGTAATTTTAAAATGAATTTCAGATCATAATGAATTTATTTACTGTGGATAACATTAACTATTAACTAAAATATAATTTATAAAATCAAAATAAAATTAGCTAGAATTTATTTTTACTGGATTTATGTTAGTTAAAATTTTAGATAATATTAGTTTAAGTATATGATTAAATTAAACTTTGTTTAAGTTAGTTACATATTTAATTATAATATTACAGACTAGTAAATTTATATTATTATGAATTTTAAGCAAGATTTAAAGATAAGTTAAATGATTTTAAATTCTGTTTTAAAACATTATTAATTTAAATAAAATAATAATAAAAATTGTCAAATTGTTAGAAATCAGTAGTTCAAAAAGTAGGCAATGTAAAAAATCAATTAAGAACAAAATAATTTCACTCTTTCAATATAAGTCAGGAAAGACAAATTAAACAACAAAATAAAATATAAATTGACAGTTCAAAACTTCAACGAAATTAATAAATCAACATAAAATTAAATAAGTTTAGTAAAACCAAACAATTCGATGGACAAAAAAAACCGAAATCAACAAACAAAACAAATATGTCAACAACATCAAAGATCGACTAAACAAAAAACAATCAAACAAAATATTAGTTGATAGTTTTAAAACAAGATGATAGAAGCTAAAATAAATCGACAAAAATGAAATTTAAGTTAACAATTTAAAATATCGATCTTATTAATAAGTCAACGTAAAATGTGATAAATTTATCATGAATGAACAAATCTATTAAAATCTATTAAAACAAATTTTGGTTATTTTTTTAATTTCTAATTATTATTAGTTAGTTAGTTATTTAAATGATGTTTAATAAAGAGAAAGGGTATTTTGTTATTTTTTGTTTAAAAAGTGTAGTTATCGAATAATTATAACATTAAGTGTAATTTTCAAATTTCTTATATAATTTGATATATTTTTAAAAATGTAGAAAAAAAAAACAAAACCATATACTACTACAAACATGTGTCGACAGTAATTATTAGTAGTAGTAGTTTGTAACGCAAATAACAATTATGACACTAATGGATATAGTTAGATATTAGTGCCGACCACCAAATTTTTTTATTTTTTGATAAAAGAACAAATTTTTAAACAAGCAAAATCAGACAGAAATCTTTAATTTTTGGCTAATATTTAGTAAAAAATAAAAACTAATCAAGACAAAATTAAAGCCAGAGAAAAAGAGCTTGACGAAACCAAAACGCCGCATAAGTCAAACGATTGAGATATCGACACGTGTTATATCAGAATTGGGTCCAATCCAACGGCTGGGACGTGCCTTTTATCCTATGCAGCTGACAAAGAGAAAGAGAAGAAAAAAAACATGTATTTTAGTATCTTACTAAACTAATTACGAGTGTGTGTAAATTTTAAAATTTAAAATGTTCTCGTAATTAGAGATTCAGGTCACGTGATACCGGAGACACGGTCCAGTCCTACTTTTTGACCAGAACCATTAATTAAAATTAAATAAATAATCAACGGCAGGTGGTGATTTAAGTCCTCCGTGCAAAGTTCTCTTTTTTTAACCACGGGGTTACTTTGGTCATTTCAGATAAGGCAAGTTGCGTTGTAGTGAGAAAAATACAAAAGACCGTTACGGTTCGTAGTTCTTTACTACTCCACTGTTTTAACCTTTACCAGACTCAAAAAACCTTCTTCCCAACTTTTTAGTTATTACACAGCTGTGGGGGTGGCTGACGTGGCAGACAACAACCTTGGACGTTGCGCCACAACAAAACGAAACAAATATACATATATGCACGGTAATTTTTGGAATCGTTTTGTATTACTAGTTCTTAATTGTCTGATTAGTACTCCGTTAATTTTCTGTTATTTCCCTGCAAAAAAAATTTATGTGAGTTGTAACAAAGTGCCTTTAAATTCACTGACATATTTTTTAAAGACGAGCATATTTGGCATTTCTTGAGAGGCAAATATATACTATGAGATTATTTTCTCTAGTTAAAAAGAAAAAGAAAAAGTGTTTGGAAATACTTTGACCAATGGTCAACTATGCAGCATTCCTATCTATCGTAGGGTTGAGTTCCCAAATCATGATTGAAGTGTATTAATTGGTAGTTTGTTTTTGTTAGCTATGAATATTTTTGATTATTTAATGTGTGTGGTGAATTTGTTTGAGAATTTAACACTTAATTATCAGAAAAATTTGAACATGTGCTAGTTGTGAATTGTGATAGATACTCTCTCACTTACAAATTTTAATTAATATTCACAAACTGATTTTTAAATTATCAGTATATATATATATGTAGAGTGAACTATGATGTTTAATTTTGATCGAATTTGTTAATGTGAGTATCATAGAATTGTATATAATAATGTAAGTGTATTAGAAGGTATTGGAAGCCCATGCTACATTGCCAAAGAACGCAGCAATTTTTTGATCGCAGGGTATGTGAACCATGTACCGTTTGTTCTGTCTTGTCTTTCCCCTTCATTTTTTTATTCGCCTGCTCTAACGTTATACTACAGTTTTTGTCCAACTTCTGTGCTATACATATATACTACAAGTAAATATGGCTAGTTTAATATTTATATACACTATATACGCTTACTTAGAACATTATTTTAAATAAAGTTGAAAAACATATAGTTGTAGACTTGTAGTAAGTGGTACAGATTTTCGTAGAAAACAAATTTTAAAATGTGTGAGAAAAAACGGGAAATAGATCGTTGTATATATCACTACCGACTAATATAACTATGTAAGCATCAAACCTTAGACGAGCAAATTAACTTCGAGCCACGTAATTTGTTCGGGAATCACATAATATATGATTTCGTATGCTGTGTTATACTAGTATACTACTACTAAATAGTTCCATTAAGTAAAAGGAATTAAAAACGGTGATTAGGAAAAAGCAAAGACAAATAAGTTCTCATTTCTCAACAAATCAAACTTCGTTTCCGGAAATAAATTAGTATAGTAATAGGCACTAAATATTAAGATAATAAAAACTACGTTGGTCCACGAAATATTAATCATTACACAATCATCAGTTCTTGTGACATCGATAATTTCATAGAAATTCGATAAATCACACAATGTACAATGTGCATAGTTTTTACGTGATAATCGAAAGTTGTTTTTTTTTCGCTGGACAAGAAAAAGAAGTGGTAGACCACGGTGTTTTATTAATCAGTTTTACAATTCAATAAAGAAATTAAATATCCCTTATATTCAACTTCGAAACATTAATTGTAAATAAAATAAAATGATAACATCATCTATATTGATTTTGTTTTTGTAAGATTAGTACTACTAGTAGTTTAGATGAATTTAATATATATTTTTATCTCTCAAAATCATAAATAAAATCATTTTCAACTTTTTTTTTTTAGCTTACTGTATGTTTGGTTAGATTATTGATTATAGAGGTAATATAACTATGCTTTTATGGTTGTGAGTCTTGTCTCTTCTGACATGTTATTAGATTACAAGCCCATAGAAAATTCCTGTTAGATATTGTATTTTGTTTTCAAATTTCAATTAAACAGCTGAACAAATTTCTGTCAAATCATATATAGTTATATACTATATACTAACATAACATTATACATGAATTAATTGTAATAGTATGTGTTTAAAATTGATAAAAGATTATTTATTAATAGGTAGCAGCTTATATCGCGAGTTAAAAAACTTCACTGATTAATTTTGCAATAGAGAGATTAATACCATTACTATTTCATAGTTTTGAAAGAAAATAGTATAGCATGATCGACCGAATCAAGTCGGAACGGTTAGAACAAGATTATCGATACATTGAACGATAAGTTTAGAATTGGGACCGTATAAAACGTGTTGTTACATATAAAATTGATGGAAGTTGTGGAGCTGAGTTAATATGGTCATGGCCTATAAAGAGATGAACAAGAAGGTTAGTTTGATTTTGAAGCAAAGAAAAGAGACCGTACGGATTATTTGTCTAAGAATACAGAGACACTCGTTGGACCGACGATGGTACCACTCAGGACCCCATCAATGGACCTACCCTCTCCGTTAACTTACTTAGTTCGCTAACTAACGGCGTCGTTCGTCTCTTTTCTCGAGCCTTTCTTTCTTTCTTTCTTTCTTCTATTCCCTCCACTTGGTCACTTCCTCCCGTCATGTGACGGCTGACGTCCTCTTCTCAGTCTCTTTTTTTCTTTTCTTTTTTATAAACCCATAATCTTTTGACAGAAGAAATAATGGGAAAACTCAAAACCTTTCTTCTAAGATATTTAATTGCAGTTTCGACAAAAATGGTTTCCGATCATTTTTGTGTGTGTGTGTGTGTGGGATTGGAAGGACACAAAATGATGTCATTTTTAGTGTTTATGACAAGAACATTAGTTGGGTGGTTGTAATGAGTTATTTTCTCGATGATTACTGTATATAGTAAAATACATTATACATATACCATTCAACTTCCTAATTCCTTCCTAACAATGGCATTAACATTTTATTTTAACTTTTAATGATATAATTGGTGCCAGAAACTAATACGTGATTGGTGAAATATTTTTTCCTTTAGATTAAGCGTGTACACGAGGGAAAAATAATGATTAGAGAATTTGGTAGTATTAAAATACGGAAAGAAATAGTAAAGTTTCAATAATGACCTAATTATCTTGTTTGAATGTACGTTATGTACCTGGAAAGTGTTTCAATGATGCTGGTCGAGAAACACATTCGGGTTTAAATTAACTTAGAAGAATTATTCGAGAAAAGGAGTACGCCTATCATACGTTTTTCTGTTATTTAATTGATATTAATTTAGGTTAAAATCCAATTTTCTTTATGTTAAAACACATAGTATATATATGACTTTAATTTAAACCGAGAACCTAAGTGAACTATATCAATATTAACCTTTCATGATTGTAGATTAATATATAATTTCAAGTTAGGTTTCTAGTCCCTAAAGAACTTGTGTTTTATTATTATGGAATTATTCAATCCTTTCTTGACTATAAACGAAGGTACAGAAATCATATATGCAAAATTCTGAATGTAAACACAAATATGAAATCAATATTGAAGATGCTTAAAATTCGCTTAAATTTTTGATTAATTTTTGTCATTTACTTCTGTTATGTACGATTTCGATTCTTTTTGTTGCTCGAAATTTTGTAGTTGTTCAATCTTCGAGATTGCCACCTTACACAATTATTAACATGGTACCTCGTGCACCAAGAGCGAGAGTTAGTTAATTCTGACATCTCTATGTATTGTTCAAAATATCTATTACTACTAGAATTTTAACTATCTTGTTTTAATTGGTGCTTGTAATTAAGTAAAATAACACAGAACTTTAACTTAGTGGAGTATATTGTAAGCACAGAAGCCGGTAAAACACCAAACAACAAACTCAAACCGGTGTTTACTAGATATATATATATACTTAACACATCATGACATTCCAATGATATTGAATTTGATAGTTGAAGTATCTCAAGGTTATATATAGTAAATTTGAAAGAAAACGTTAAAAAAAATATGGTGTCTGTTGGTGTTGGGTTTCGACGATCATAAGGCCCACCAAATAAGCCCATTAGGGCGTACGCGCATGCCAGGAAAAGAGGCCCAGTAAGGGCCCATGGAGGAAAACCCGAGCAGGAGGATGAAGTCAACCTGGAGAAGAAATCGGGATTGGGGAGCCGAGATTGCAGCGAGACGTTCAGGAAGGGTTTCGAGGAATTTTAGTTTAAATAGCAGATGAATGTGAAGGACACAACACATGTAATCAAGCTCAGAGCGAATCAATAGAAAAAGTGAATACAAAAGTCCAGTTCGTTGTTTTTCATAGTTCTAAGTCGATTTGTACCGAAAGTCTGCCCAGATCTCATTTTACAAACTTATTCTTCTAATTGTTGTTTCTAGCCCCAACAATTTGGCGCCGCCTGTGGGGACTTAGGTCTTTCTATTCTCAAAAATCGACTGCTTTGAACTCCAGCGAAATGGATCCATCCACCGCTAACACAATCATCTCAGAGACTGCTCCACCAGCGGCAGTCCACGGATCCACCTCCATCAGTGCACCTTCCCAGGGTGCACCCGCGTCAGCCCAGTCCGATAACAAGGTTACAGATCTAGTCAGACCCGGGACAGGTTCATCACTTGACANCCCGGGACAGGCTCATCACTTGACGACAGTCAAGCACCGAACCAAAGTATTTTGGGAGGTTCGGGTCTCACTCATCACAGACCCGCCCAAACTCAGAATCTCGGTAGTACAAACCCAGGGGTTACCGTCGGGGTTGTTCCCACGGCCCCCGCGATCTTGACAGGAAACAGGAATCAGTCCCGAGTATGGACTCGTTCAGAGAATAACAGAACGAACCGACCCANCATTTTACAAACTTATTCTTCTAATTGTTGTTTCTAGCCCCAACAACTTGGCGCCGCCTGTGGGGACTTAGGTCTTTCTATTCTCAAAAATCGACTGCTTTGAACTCCAGCGAAATGGATCCATCCACCGCTAACACAATCATCTCTGAGACTGCTCCACCAGCGGCAGTCCACAGATCCACCTCCATCAGTGCACCTTCCCAGGGTGCACCCGCGTCAGCCCAGTCCGATAACAAGGTTACAGATCTAGTCAGACCCGGGACAGGTTCATCACTTGACAACAGTCAAGCACCGAACCAAAGTATTTTGGGAGGTTCGGGTCTCACTCATCACAGCCCCGCCCAAACTCAGAATCTCGGTAGTACAAACCCAGGGGTTACCGTCGGGGTTGTTCCCACGGCCCCCGCGATCTTGACAGGAAACAGGAATCAGTCCCGAGTATGGACTCGTTCAGAGAATAACGGAACGAACCGACCCAGACAGCACCATGCGCCGGTGGTCTCCTCCGGGACCCCCGTCAGCAACGATCTGTCCGAGATTCGCGGAATGCTCGCCGTTCTGATCGATAAGACCCAAAGTCAAGATGCGACAAATCGGGCCCTCATGAACAGAATCGAGCGGCATGAACAAGAGCTCGCTTCTCGCGCAAATCTCGGACCCTATCGGGATTCCGCGTACTCTTCGGGAACAGCTTTAACCAATCCCACGGAAAGAGCGCTTCCCCGGACTCGTCTCGACTTTGAGGCGGTCCACGTTACCCCGCCCGGGATCAGAACGTTACCCGTTTTCGCGCCGTCAGAGAGCAACGGAGCTCCGAGCTCGTCAGTCTTAAATGGTAACGCGAGCTCGCGACGTGACGAGCATCCCCCATCCGGGGACGTCGGGTCAGCAGGGCAGGTCCTACGCACCTCGGGGGCTCTGGAGGGCTCCTCGGTGAGACTGGATCCAGTTCCGACAGGAGAACTCAGAAATGGGGCGTCACGAGGAATAACGACCGAGGATCTCGGTCTTCCCGGACCTCCGAGTAGCGGCGCATTCAGCGCGCAGTTCCTAACCGAGTACATGAATAAGGCAAGCGCCGAGATGGCCCAAATCCGCTCTAAGGTGCACCTGGCAACAAGCGCAGCCCCAGACATCGATCGCGTGATCGCCGAAACAAGGCGTACCCCGTTCACAGACCGAATCGCGAAGGTTCGCCTTCGTGACGTGGGCAAGCTCCGCCTTCCCGAATACGCGGGCATAACGGACCCGGGAGCGCACCTCCGAGCTTTCAGATTAGCCATAACAAAAGCTTATCTCACCGACGACGAGTGTGAAGCCGGCTACTGCCGTTACTTCGCCGAGAACCTGGTGGGACCGGCGTTGGAATGGTTCGCCTCTTTGGAATCCAACTCCATTGACAGCTTCGATCAGCTCGCCTCGGCATTTTTGAAGCAGTATTCAGTCTTTTTCCAAGCTAAGGTGACCGAATCAGACCTTTGGCTTCTCGTCCAAGAAAAAGACGAACCGCTCCGCGATTACATCAATCGCTTCAAGTCAACCAAAGCCAGGATAACCAACCTAAACGACGAGGTTGCCCTGGCAGCCCTTCGGCATGGCTTATGGTACACCTCGAAATTCCGCGAAGAGCTCACCGTTCGACAACCCCCGTCGCTCGACGACGCACTCCATAGGTCGATTAATTTCGCCCGAGCAGAAGAGGAGCGGGCCGCTCTGGCCGAGATCCATAAGTCATCAAAAGCACCGTACAATCCTCCCAAAAAGACTCTCCGGAAGGAGCCGTTTGAGTCTGGTTTGCATGCTTTCGCGGTTGACTCCGCACCCAAAGTAAAAAAACCCGAACTTCGATCCCGAGAAATTCTGCAAGTATCACAAAATACGCGGACACTCGACTGAAGAGTGCAGAACCGTGGGACGTCTCCTCGCGCGGAAGCACGAAGCGGGAGAGCTCGGCGAAATCGACCTCGAAAAAGAGGGAGAAAGGGCGAGAGAAGCTAACGCCACTACCAAAGAAGCTNAACGCCACTACCAAAGAAGCCGCAGCTAAGCGCGAAAGGACCGACGAGGCCGAGGGATCTTCCCCCCCTCCAGCCCCAAAGAAACGCATTGACCTGGTGTTCAAAGGACTCTCTCTTTGCCGTACCTCCCCCGGCTCGGTATTTACCCCGCCTCCGGCTCCCCGGAGGCTCGCGAGCTTCCGCCCGTTCATCTCCCGATGTTTCAAAGAGTCATATCCGACTCATCGAGTCGACTTCATCACGGGAGGATCCTCCTTATGTCGTAACTCAGTTAATTCGATCAAGGCCTACCAACGTAGGGTCGATAGTTACCATCGTGAACGGAAACCCCGCTCGGACCCGGACTACGAGATTACGTTTTGGGAAAGCGAAACCACGGACCTGGATAAACCCCACGACGACGCTCTAATCGTAAGGTTAGACGTCGGGGGATGCGAGCTCTCCAGAATAATGATCGACACCAGGAGCTCCGTCGATCTCTTGTTCTACGATGCTTTTAGGCGGATGGGTTATCCTGATTCCGAGCTAAAAGGGGCCAAAACCCCGCTCACCGGGTTCGCCGGCGACACGACCTTAGCTAAGGGCACCATTTCCCTCATAGTGGAAGCCCGTGGGGTACGACGTCTCGTCGACTTCGTGGTCGTCGATCGTCCCGCCCCCTTCAACGCTATCCTCGGTAGACCTTGGTTGTATGGGATGAAGGCGGTCCCGTCAACGTACCACCAATGTGTGAAGTTCCCGTCACGGGGCGGAATTGCCACCATCTACGGTAGCCAACGAACCTCAAGACAGTGTTACAGAAGCGGCTACGATCTGATAAAAAAATCCGACCAATAGCAATTAATGATCANATCCTACCAGTCCATCACGGGTGAACACGTAAAGGATTTTCTCTGGAAAAACGTGGTGTGTCGACACGGAATCCCCTACGAGATCGTAACTGATAACGGGACGAACTTGGTGTCCGCTGTGGTTCAAAAGTTTTGCGACACATGGGGTATACGACTAACCCCGTCTACCCCCCGGTACCCCCAAGGAAACAGGCAGGCCGAAGCAGCCAACAAATAGATCCTGCACAGCCTCAAGCGCCGTCTGAGCGCCGCGAAGTCAGGCTGGGACGCTCAGCTCCCCGGAGTATTGTGGGCCACCCGAACTATGCCGCGTGGCAGCACGGGCGAGACCGCGTTCTCTTTAGCCTTCGGAATTGAGGCCGTAATACCGGCAGAAGTTACCATAGGCAGTATTCGCCGAGCTGTTTCCCCCGAGAATGAGGAGGAAAATAGCGAAGCGCTGCGCGATCACCTCGACGTCATCGACGAGAAGAGAGAACAAGCCTACGTGCGAGTTCAAAATTACCAGAATGCCATCGCTCGCTTCTATAACTCGAAGATCCGACCTCGGCGTTTCGCCGTCGGGGACCGAGTACTCCGTCGAATGTTCGATCACAGAAAAGAAAAGAACGCCGGCAAAATGGGAA
>NC_025696.1:9461735-9463434 GCF_000633955.1 Camelina sativa
GCGAAGTCAGGCTGGGACGCTCAGCTCCCCGGAGTATTGTGGGCCACCCGAACTACGCCGCGTGGCAGCACGGGCGAGACCGCGTTCTCCTTAGCCTACGGAATTGAGGCCGTAATACCGGCAGAAGTTACCATAGGCAGTATTCGCCGAGCTGTTTCCCCCGAGAATGAGGAGGAAAATAGCGAAGCGCTGCGCGATCACCTCGACGTCATCGACGAGAAGAGAGAACAAGCCTACGTGCGAGTTCAAAATTACCAGAATGCCATCGCTCGCTTCTATAACTCGAAGATCCGACCTCGGCGTTTCGCCGTCGGGGACCGAGTACTCCGTCGAATGTTCGATCACAGAAAAGAAAAGAATGCCGGCAAAATGGGAACCAAATGGGAAGGACCTTTCCGTATCACCGAGGCCGTTCGCAAAGGCGTATATCGCCTCGTAGACGAGAGCAACGGTAAAGCCGAGCTCTGGCCTTGGAACATCATGAACCTCAAAAAATACTTCTAAGAGGTATCCATAATAATCGAACTACGACCTGGCTTGATCCCCTTACGGGGTACGTAGGCAGCTCAATATCCTGAGCGCAGCCACCTTCCCAACTCGATCCGCTCCGCAAAATCTTTCCAAATAAAACGCGAATTTTACCATGACCTGGTGCACCGTTACCAAATATACCAAATCAACAAACAATAACTCTTTCTAACGGCGCGACGAAATTGCCTACAAATAAACGTACCTACGACACCAAACAGCACATGCGAATTTCGCACTGTCTTGCAACCGTTTCAAGCTTTTTCGAACACTTCATCAAAAACAAAAAAAAAAAAAAAAGGTCAACACAGCTCTAGCTAACAGTCCGCACCCCACGACCTCACGTGAAAGCAAATAAGATTTCACTACCCAATTTGGAAAACCTCAAAGGACTTCATCCCCAAATAGCAAATTTTTAGTGAATTCTACGGAGTTCACAAATTAAGTGCCCGGGGAACATTTCCCGCTGTCCGTAAGCCGGCCTAGGAGAGTTCCGTATACCCCGAGTACATATTAGAACTCACGCGTTTCGACCCGAAATAGTTAACAAAGACAATATGAAAAGAACAAGGGTTTAAATGCCTCCTCAGGCAGTTGATTCCAAAAAACGAAAAGAAATAAAGTCTTGGGTTAAAACCCCCCAGGCAAGTCATAACAATATATTTAAAAGCCCTTTCGGGCAAATAACGCAAGTTCAAAACGATAAATAAAATAAAGACACCATAACTCAAACGTCTTCTTCCCCGGTCCCAGCCTCCGGATCCTTCGCGGCACTCGCGTTGCTCCCATGCTCGTCCAGACCGCGCGGGACCCCGGTTCCAGCGTCAACCTCCATGGGCGCGACCGAGTCTTCCGAGATCTGAGGAAGGTCCAATTTGCTCACCGAAAAGTCCGAAACCGCCAAGGAGTTGGACCTAACCGCAAGGACCGCCCGCTGCGTCTCAAGAACTTGCACCTCCTCCGCAATTGATGTCCTCCCCTCGTCGATCTGCTTGATCAAAAGAAGGTTGGACTCGATCTCTGCGAGATCGCTCTCGACCGCGGTCTGCTCTTTCTTCCTCTCCCACTTGCTCTTCACTGAATCCAGCACCGCCCGGTAGTCTTGGGACATCCGCTCCTTGGCCTCACGAACAGCTCGACGAGTCGCCTCCGCATGTTTCTGGTCGATACC
>NC_025696.1:9465159-9488590 GCF_000633955.1 Camelina sativa
GGAAACCGGGAGTGTAGAGGGAGATAACCGATCGGGGGAATTAAAATTGACAATTCGGTTTCGGGGCAATTCGGTTCGGTGCCTGATTTCCGATCGGTTTTACTAAACCGAAGTATAAATACCTAAACTCATTAACCCTAATCATTTGTCTCTCTCACGCGGCTGCTCCCTTGGTTCTCTCTCGAAGGCGATTCATCGAGCAACCAAAACTCGATCTCACGTTTATCTTCTTCTTCTGTTCTTCTCCGTCTTGTAACATCAAAAGTTCTTATTCTGTTGTTCTCCTTCATCTTCATCGTCTTACATCGAATCGTGGTTGAGAAATCATCTGTTGGTTAACCCTAATTTCGAAAATTCGAAAAGGTAACCTCTTCTTCTTCTAATCTTTCTTGTTTATGTATTTAACTTGGATTTGTGTTCATTTCTTCGAGTAGTTTAACCCCAAATCGTCGAGTAGTTTAACCCCAATTTTTTTGAAACCGATTTATTTTCCTAAATTTCTTCTAGTTTCGTCTTCTGGGTTGTTAGTTTTGAATTTGAAAGATGAAATTAACAACAAACTAGGGTTTCTGTTAAACGCTTGTTTTGTTTTGCTTTAGTTAGAGATGGGTTATTTGTTTTGAACTTCTTTAATGGTTAACTTGTGATGTTTTGTAGATGGATGCTGATGGTCACGAGGCTAACATGGAGGAGGAAGCTGGATGCTGATGAGCAAAGTCTCAATTTTTTTGGCTAGTTCGGTTTAGAAAAACCGAAATCTATTGTATCTCGGTTTAATTCGGATTGACATTTTATTCAGAAAACCGAACCGATTACCCCGACTACCGTTTAACCCGACCCGAAACTTTGTTCGGAATCATTCGGATCAGTTTTCAGATTACCGATTAAACCCGTAAACCGAATAAGCCGTTCCGAACAAACCGAAATTTCCGAAAACCCAGGGCTAGTTTAAATAGCAGATGAATGTGAAGGACACAACACATGTAATCAAGCTCAGAGCGAATCAATAGAAAAAGTGAACACAAAAATCCAGTTCGTTGTTTTTCATAATTCTAAGTCGATTTGTACCGGAAGTCTGCCCAGATCTCATTTTACAAACTTATTCTTCTAATTGTTGTTTCTAGCCCCAACAGTGTCTCATAAAATATTGACGTTATATATAATAATATATAGTCAAAATTTGAAAACAAGTTAATTAGAAAATGGGATACATAAAATAATTTGGATTGCACATATTCAAAGTGGAGTGGAGGTGAAGTGGGCGGTGAGCTAGCAAGTGTTTGTCACATTTTGTCATGTAGTGAAGACAAATCTCAATAAATAATAATACCATCTTTACTCTTAAGTTAATAGGTTGTAATTAAAATCTAATTAGGGAACCCTTAAACTATGGAGTCACGAACTCTTTCCAACACTTTTTCACGACCTTATTGCCGGCCAATTACATTGAATCCTTTATGATTTGATTAGCACAATCATATTGGTTTCGTGAAGTGCATCACATTATTATACTATAAATGACCTTAACTAGCTATAGTCTCACTAATTAAATGTTTTATTGATTAAACAACGTTTTAAAACCGTACTTGTCGCGAAAGTACTCACAATCAAATTTATACTCCCTCCGTTTCAAAATATAGGATGTTTTAAGCAAAACACGCAGATTAAGAAGTCTTTACTTTTAACAAGTTCAACCAATCAGAAACAATACTGCATAATATAAAATACTAAACTAATCTAAAAGTTGCATTGAAATTTGAAAGCATCCTATATTATAAAACAACAAATTTCTCCAAAACATCTTATATTTTGAAACGGAGGGAATAAAATATTTGAGAACCAGTTCACTGCTATGACCAAAGGTGTAGACATGGGTCGTAATGGTTCGTCTAAATAATTATAAACTTTATACAAATGAATTTAATATAGGTATCACTGTTTTGTATTGTGGAAAATTTAGACAAACTACACATATTCCCATGAAATAATGAATTATTTATTTACATTTGGTGTCATAAACCCGGAGCCTCAACCGGAAAGATTCAGGTTCAATATAAAATATGCTATATAGTACATCCCTCCCTGTGAGTTGTGTGAAATATTTCCATGTCTTTGCAAATGTAAATAAAAAGAGCTAACGACTAAAGTTAAATGAGATACAAATGCCTCGTTTGACTCCGTATTTTAAGGGACTACACAGCCAATCAAATTTAATACTAAGGTTAGAAAAAAATCAAAAACTTTTTGGAGATAGTAATAATCGTAGTCATAGGCTCATACTCATACATAGCACATAGAGTTAGGGTAAAAAAGCTTTTCAGTTTTACCAGGAAATCTGGAACCATTGGTCTATTATAATACACACATCACTGTTTTGGAACACGCATGAAATTGACTTTTTTACAATCACTATTTTTGATAATTACATATTAACAAGGCAATTGTTTGTTTAACGAAAGTTATAAGTAATTTATCTCTTGTTTTGTGTAACTTGTCGACAACCCCTAAAACAAGTTTTTGACCCTGACTTGAGAAAAGGCAAAGAAGAACATATAAAGCAATTGGACGTTGACTGTTATGTCTATTCTCATGTTATCTATTTTTTATAAATGATATGATAGTTTGTTTTTCTTTTTCCCTTGTCGAGAAAATAAAGTTTATTTTCTTCATCGTTCATATAAGCTTCAATATATATATATTAGTACACTAGGGAGATATGTACTACCGTGTGTGGGAAACCAATTTATGTATACAATCTAAACTTATACTCTTTGTAGTTTTATACGTGAAAACTTATATGCCATGCACATTGGTAAAACACAAGTTAATAGTGTAGCATTCCAATTATAACAAGACGTTAAAGATGGTTTAACTCCATAAATTTCCTAATAATTAAGCCGTCGTTTTAACAGCGGAGAAGCAAAACAAAAAACATGTTGAACCACTGATTTCGTGGGGACATGAGGATTTACATAAAAATTGACATATTTATATAACATTGAGATTTTCAATATGTATATGTGTGTGGGTTTCTAATTTCGCAACTTGGAAAGAAGAAGAGAAAGCCTTATTGCAGTATACGAGCAGGAGGACATGTCATTTTCTGGAATTAGACAAATCAAGTTCACGTTGTAACTTGCCTTATTTGTCTCCTTCCTATTGTAATCTCTACCACCTACCTGTTCCTCCTCCAAAACACAATCACGACAAAACTATGTACTGTTATCATGAACCTCCTTTTCTTTTGACTCAGAAAATATGTTATTTCAGTAAAAAGATATATAGTATTATGAAAAAACATATATTATCAGTCGCAAACTCCATTCAAATATCATCCTGATGATAACCATGTGGGGTTATTAAGGCTAGTGGTGCCTCTTACAAGATAGAACCCTCCAAACATTGCATTTCTTGAGACCACTAGTTCCATTTTGTCGGAGTTCAGATCACATGCCTGCCGGGATCTGCGAGTAAAAAATGAACACCGACGATCTTTTTAACTCGTAGTTCATAATAGTTTAGGCCCAATGGGCTTTATTTTGGGCTTTGAATTTTGAAGCATTCGGCTTCCCTGGTTTAAAAGCTAAACCAAACTCTTTTCCAGAATCTTTTGCACAGTTTAATTGCGTTTATGATCCTATTCGAATTCGAATTGTTTCTTCTTCTTTACGCAATACAGTTTGTGAATTGGAAATTTGAATCTATTTCATACTCAATTTTGAAAACCAAGAATACCTCTAAACAGAAAATGTGTTTTGATGAACCGGTTCTAAACCGAAGAGAGAAGAAATAAACAGAGGAGTATACAACAACTTCACATGATAAATATGATTTGATGAATCAACAGTTTTGAATTTGATAGGTTCAAATTTCACTTGGGGTGGAAGCCTCTGAGGCTTCATTTTCTGATTTGGGTTTGGATTCGGGTTCAATGCTGCTGGTTCGTCGGTTTCCAACGTTCTCGATGAGCCTAACCAAATCAGACATCTTCGGCCTCTGGTCTGCTGCTTTCACAACACATGACATTGCAATCTGCAACATCTCAACCATCTCTTCCTCTATGTTTGCATACCTCAGAAGCTCGATGTCGAATACTTCTGCTGTCCATTCCTCTCTCACTACCGAATGTACCCATCGAACCAAGTGGATAATCTCGTCCCCTACAGTTTCCATTTCCCAAAAATGATTAGAACTGAATACATATTGTAACCGTTGAAAATGTTTCAGTCTCCTCGGGGTTATATAACTTTACCTGCGGTTGTGTGAATGGGCGATTTTCCGGTAAGTAGTTCAAGCAGCACGACGCCGAAGCTGTAGACATCTGACAACTGAGAAGACTTTCTTGTGTCGGTTACTTCTGGTGCACGGTAACCAGCTTGTCTAGAGATAGGTGGAGCTAAAGGGCTCATCACAGCTGTTAATCCAAGATCTGAGACACAGCCACTACGCTCTGAATTCAAGAATATATTTGAAGATTTGATGTTCCCATGGACGAGTTTCCCATTGTTTTCTTTGTGGATACGAGCAATCCCTTTAGCTGAACCAATCGCAATTCTCATTCTTGTTTCCCAGTCTAGTGGAATCCTGTTTTCTCCTCTGTTACCTGTAAAGATCCAGTCGAATCAACAACGAGCCTAAAACCACATCTTGTAGCTACGATGATGCCATTAGATCAAGAAAAAGAAAAAAAACATACCATGAAGCAAAGAAGCAACACTTCCTTGGCTGAAATAGTCATAAACCATCAGCTTCTCGTCTTTGGAATAATAGTAAGCCTTAAGCTCCACAACGTTCTCATGCTTAATACCTCCAATAATCTCCATCTGCTGCTCGAAATCTCGTTTCCCAGCGGCAACATCCTTAAGCCGTTTCACAGCAACAGAAGTAGCATCTTCAAGAACAGCTTTATACGTTGTCCCAAACGTGCCTTTACCAAGAACCTCCGCAGAAGCTCTCAACAGATCCTCAAGATCAAACGAGTAATTACATCCTTCAAAGAAAGATAACCTGTTGTTCACATCTTCCATCCTCGAAACGAATTTCTCAGGAGACATCCCTCCTTTCTTCTTATTCTTCTGCAGCTTAGTATCCGAAACAATCCCATCACCTCGTCTTAAGTTCCTTCTCACGTAACAAACAGCCAACACAAATGCCAAAGCCGCAACTACAACAATGGAAGCAGCTATAACGATCAATAGAAACACAGTCTCGGATAGTCCCAAGAAGTGATCTTTCTGTTTCTGATGAGTCTGCTCGGCAAGTGGAGGCGGCGGCTGAAAGATGGAGAGGTCACCAGGAGGTATAATACCGATGCCTTCATAAGAAGAAGACGAGAATCTTCGAAGCCAACTAGGTATAGGTCCATTGAGGTTATAATTGTTGGACAAGTCAACGTGTTGGAGAGTAGTGACCACACTAAGATCAGGTATATCACCAGAAAGCGAGTTGTTAGCAAGATTCAACGACTGTAAACGGTTGAGACGAGACAAGGAACTCGGGATTGTTCCATTAAACCCGTTGTTGGAAAGATTCACACTAGAGAGATTCTTCCAAACAGAGAAATCTAAAGGCAGAGAGCCAGACAAGGTGTTGTCTTGTAGATAAAGAAAGGCCAAGTCTTTCAACTCGACGAAATCAGATGGGAACTCTCCGGAGATACGATTGGATCTGAGACTGAGGACTCTGAGAGAAGAGAGTCTGCTTATAGTGTTGGAAGGAATCTGACCATTGAGTCCAACCCCTGGTAGTCTAACAGCTATGATCCGAGATCTGTCTTTATTGCAAGTAACTCCGGTCCAGATGTTGCAGACTTGTGATGTCTCGTTCCAGTTAAGTGAGCGTGTGGGACGCATAATGGTAAGAAACTCGAGTAATGCGCGTTTGTCTTCTAATGGATCTGCGTTTGCTCCTCCATAGATAATAAACAAACACAGAGACAGAATCCATAGAGATGAAAAAAAGCTCCAAGCTTCCATTAAAAACGAGCTGTTTCTTTAAAATCTGGAGCTGGAGAAAAAGATAAAATCAAAAAACCAATCTGATTGATGATGATGATAGTGATGATGAGGATATATATAAATGGTGAAAAAATTTGGTAACTTTAATTTAAAATAAAAGGTACCAAAAAAGCAAAAAACTGCGGATTACAAAAGTAAAAGGGGAATCTTGAAGTTGTTCTATGCGATGAGACCACAACTGGAACTATTTTAAAATCGAAACAGGAGTGGGAGACAGAGAAAGAGAGAGACTTTAAGCTTCGAAAGTGACGAAACTGTAACATTCGAAGCTTTAATTTAAACTCTAAAAAAAAAAAAACCTAAAATTTCTGGGAATTATAAAGTTGACAAAAAAGTGAAACCTTAACTCTATTAACAGACTAAAAATTATTATAATTGGAAGCTAGAAAAAAATTGAATTGGTAACCTCGCTTTTTTTTTTCCAGATCTGAACTTTATTGTCGACTCTTGCGCGCTCAGTGTTTCTTCTTCTCGAGAACTGAATCAGGTTTGCTTGCTGAATAAAGAAATAGAGAGGAAGAGAGACGAACTCATAAATTACTACTAAGTGGTGATAATGTGATGAACGGAGCTACGAACCGCCATTGAAACACTAGTGAAGTTAAGAGCTTTGTGAATTTTTTTATTTTTATTTTTTTTTGTTTTTAATAATAATTCCAAGCAACGGATATAAATTTATTTTGTTCTCTTTTTTTGGCATTAAAGTGGGTTGAAAGTGACGAGGGGAAGAAAGATACTCACTGTGATACGACTTTTTTTTTTTTTAATTCGGTTTACAGATTGGTCACCGGTTATTTAATACTGAACCGAGGGACCATTTGCTTTTATGTACCGGAACTTTATTGTGTCATCATATTAAGGTTTTTGAATTTCTTATCTATATTTGTTTATATTGAAAATTTGATTAGTCTGAAAGAATGTAGATAAATTGGAACATTAGCTATTTGTAAAACAATAATTGTGAAGCCGGTTTGTTATGAACCGATATAGACATAACCGGATGATAAAGATTTAATTGGTCAACGCTTACAAAAAGAGAATAGTTAATTATGTTAATAAGGAAGAAAATAAGAAATTATCTAACTTACCAAACAATTTAAGCAAATTACGTTTTTATTTGTTTTCTACTTTACTTGTCATAATGAAGCTTACAAAACCCATCAATGCGTATCGACTTCTACCATTTTTATATAATTTTCTTTTGCTTCTTCTACTCTATCTTTGGGGGCATTAATAGGATGATACTTATAATAAGAGTATATTCTTTTAAAAATAGTAACTATTTCTTCGGTGTATTAAATATTGGACCGACCCAATTATAGAATTTATGGTGCATCATAATCGACCAATAATTTCAAATCTTTCATGATTATTGTGATGATTTTATACCCATCTTACCACGGTTGATTCCTCTTTCTCTTTTCGCTACCTCCAATATTGAGTGGCAATGAGTATCAGGCCATTAACTAAAGCCATTCAATCTAGAAATAATTATTTTTATTTAGTTTTTATTCTTAACATACCCATTTGTCTTTATACTCTGTTTTATTAAGAGTCTTTTGTGGATGTTTCTCTTGTTAAGGGATTTTTTTTGTTGTTGGGGGACCTTTATTGTGGTACCTCAGGTCCAGCACCTTCGAATGGGTTTGGAGGGTGTGCTAGGTTAGGCTAATTTGTCTCTGTGGTTGTTGGTTTTTATGTTAGCTCTTGTACATTGATGGATTAATATAAAACTTGGACGACAAAACAAAAAAAGACTAGCTTATGGTTATAGAAATGGTGTTTATTCAAGAATTGTTAACCATGAGAACAAGAAAGCTTTATTTATTAATGAAGATTTAACCAAATAAAATAATACAAATTTCATAGTATAACAATATCTTCATGCACAAGTTAAATCTCGCACAAAACCAGGATCTTATCTAGTCACTTCCTAAAAATGGGTGACCTTTTCAAATCTCAGGTTTCCTTTTTAATATTTCGGATTCTGATACCGAAGAATCAATCACACACACTGTGATGTTCTTCTATAGACTGACTATACATAAAAAAACAATAGCCAATGAAAAGACACACAGAAGAATCGGTTTTCCAATAACCGGTATCGGTTATTTCAGGTGGATAGGACAAGCGAGAGGTTTAATTTCCCGGTCCATTCTTCACCCGGTTTCAAGGTGATGGGTTTCTCAATAGCTGCTCCATCAACACACAACATGTGTTTATACTCATCATCTCCCAAATCCGTCAGTGCTCTAGCTTTCTTCTCCCATGGATTCCATACCACTGCGCAATAAACCGAGATTCTGATTTTGTTAAAAACCGGTTAGAGAAAAAAGGCGGTAAACGTTTTCGATATTTTTGGTCTTACCGACATCAGGTAGACCTTCTTTCCTGATGAGGAATGTGCGTTTTCTTTCATGGTCGAAAACAGCAACCACGTCTTTAGAATTTAGGTACACTCTATCGATCTCAGATTCAAAGGTTAGTGCATCGCCTTGCTCTGTAAAACGTTCTTTCTCGTGCAAGTTATCAAGATAGTCGAGAGTTTCCAGCCCTTCAAGTCTAACTTCACTGATAAACACCAAAAAAAAGAAAGAAAGAAAGCATTAGAACTCTTTAAGGTGTGATCAGTAGAGAGACTAGAGAGAGGCTAAACTCAGTGTTTTCACCTAATATCGGAAATGGAGAAGTAAGTGTGATAGGCAATGGCAAAGCTAAAAGGCTTTGAATTGATGTTTCTGACTCGTGATATCAGTGTTAGGTTCCCATCTAATGCCAATGAGACTCTCAGGTGAAACTCAAAGCTATAACAAGAGCAATACCAATCAATATAGAAATAAAAAAACAATATCACATCATATCGAGGAATCAAGATAATGCTATTTTGATCAGGTTTGCAGACCTGTGAGGCCAGATCCTCATAGTGTCTTCATCGGATGACTTAAGTACCAAATCGACAAAGGCTTTGCCGGTTGAGTCAAATGAAGGTAAAGCAGGTGGATTGTTTTCCACAAGCCACATCTTGTTTCTTGCAAACCCGTGTTGCTCCAGTGATCCTCGAGTTCCAAACTTTTTTAAGGCAGAAAGTACAAATTTTTAAGCAAAGTGATCAAAACCAAGGTTACTTATGTGAAGGTTTGAGGAGTCTATGTACCTGAGGAAAGCATATAGGGATTCCTCCTCGTACCGGATGGGGAGGCTTCGAGTTGGCCTGAAACAAGAGCATCAAGTTCACCAACTTTTCTAAGAAGTTGCTGAAAAAGCAGAGTTATTTTACCTTGGCGCTGGTGAATAACAATTCATCACCCTTCTCAGTCTTCCAAGAAAGAACTTGTCCTCCATGTAAACTAATCTGAACAAAGCATCATCCGAGAAAAACCATCAGTTCATTGTGATGCCAGAATCACAACAACCATAGTTTCCATAAGCAAAAACAAAAGAAAATATCTTGTTAAGGGAGTTTGAAGCAACAACAACCATGAACTAAAAAAGCCTTCAACTTTCAACAAGAATGAGAACCCAAATCACCAATAAAAACAGAGCAATCAGACAAGTTATATATATATATATATATATATATATATATATATAACTCTCTGTTTCTGAGAACTCAATTAACACCTATTCCACTAAAAATCAGACCTTTTGGACCAATTCAAATGTATAAAAACACAGGATACAATCCAACAGTATAAAGAATCTTGCATTATCAATCCTTGAACCATTTCAATTATTAGAATCCCATATCTTTAATCTGAAAGATGAACTCTAATCCTCTAGTAGCAAAGAAGAGTTTGGAAGAGGAAAAACAACAAACAGTTAGTGGGCAAATCTTTAAAAAGTCAACATCTTATCCTCTATCTCTATCCCAAGAATCAAAATTATGAATCTTTTTTGCATCCAAGAATGATTCTACCAATAACACAAACGGAAGAATAAATAAATAACCTTAACAGAAGCGCCTTTAGGACTCTGAAGAAGAATCTGATCGGTTCCATTTTTATCCTTGACCAAGTCAACGATTGGTGGTCTCTTCTCAGCACCGACTCCAGATGATGGTTCCATTGTAGTAATAACAAAACAGACTCGATACAAACAAAGAGACACAGACTTGGGGGGGTTTTAAAATCCACCAAAAAATTAGGCGGAGAAATCACAAGAAGAAGAAGAAGAAGAAGACAACTTTCTTGTGGAAAGATCAACAAGAAACCCTAACTTATCTCGTGTAAAACGAAACCGAAACCTCAACCACCACTTTTCTAACTGCTTAACAAGTCCTTTTCTCTTACAACCAACACACAAAACTCTTATTATGTTGTTTCAAATAGAGGATAAAGTGTTAAGAAAAACCCAAAAAAAAAAAGAACACCAGATTAAGACAGATCGTGTGAGGTTGAGATTGAAAACGCAAAGATCTCTGGGAGATTTCACTTTAAATGGTCCAACCAAATATCAAAACTCCCCGGGGAAAATTTTGACGAGTTGGAGGAGCCTAGAAGGTGAGATTTACGTATATGTAGAAAAGTTGCAAAAGATTCAAAGGGGTTAATATAAAAAGAGTGCAACTGGTGTTTTAATATGTACTTATTGTTTTTGTTACTATTTCATGTTTTTACTGTTTTGGTTAGGTAATTTAAAGACCAAACTAAACTATATTAGTTGACGGATACAAGAAAAAGAGTTTACTAAGCGCCATAAAATGTCACATCTAAAAAACTTGCGTTTCAAACAATTAAACCCTCACTTGATCTTGATGGTATGTGTGTATTTAACAGTAATTATCAACTGTCTAACAATTTCTTCACTAGTGGAACTACTTAGATTTTTTTGGGGTTAAGTTTTTTTTTTTTTAGTTTTTCCTTGAATCTTCTGATTGGATGAGTTAATAAATCCAAAAAATGAATCTAGCTAGTTGCAAAAAGGAAATGATAGATGATAAAAGAATTGAGGAAAAAGATGATGATGGCAGGAAGACAGCTGGTTGTGATGAAAGGTGTGGGGGATGGGTTAGATCTTGACATGCGACCATGATTAACGGAATTAACTACCTGTTCAGATTTGGACGGAATTTAATTTAAGGGAGAATTACTAGTTTGACCCAAATTGAACAGTTAATTGCTAGATTAGCTCCTAAAATTTGAGGGTCTGTTGGGTTAGTTTCATACCAAAAATACCTTTTTTTGTTTTGTTAGGAAAAAACAAAAGTCAATATTACCCTTTGTAAAAAATTCCTGCAATTTCGTTTTTTTTTTTTTTATAAAAGTCTGCCATACATGTANATGGCAGACTAATTTGCAAGTGGCAGATTTATTGTTGATGGCAGTTTTTTTTTTGGCAGACTTATTTTAGATGGCAGATTAATTTGCAGAATTTGATGGCAGATTTGTTTGAAGTGTACAACGACAGATTTTTCATGGACAGCAGATTTTCTTAACACGACAGACTTATTTATAAAGTCATGACAGATTTTCATTGTTTTAGTCAAATTTCTAGGAATTTTGTGGCAGATTTTTTATGATTGTTGCAACAGTTTTATTTTTCACTTAAAAAATCTGTCACATTGCGACAGATTTATAAACGTAAAAATAATTGCTAGTTTGACATCTAGTGGTGACAGATTTTTTTATAGTTATGACTGACTTTTGGATTGAAGGGAAAATCTGTTGTTTGATAACAGATTTTCGAAAGTCTTTTTAAAATTGCTATATTGACCCACATGCACAATATATGTTGTGGCAGATTTTCTTATGTTATGACAGTTTTTTTTTTCTTACTAAAAAATCTGCTGCTTAATAACAGATTTATTATATATGAATACAATGATAACAGTTTTGTTTTTTGTTGATATAGTGACAGCAGATTTGTTATCTGTAATGACAAATCTATTATTTCGCGTTTGATAACAGACTTTTTATAACAGATTTTTTACAGAGTAATGACAGATTTATTAGTGCCTTTGGTGACAGATTTTTTTTTAAGTTAAGCGACAGACTTTTGTAGCAGTTGCCATATATGGCGAGAATCTAGGGTTTACCCTTTTTTCTCTTTTGTATCGTGCCTCCCCTCCCCTATATCGACTGAAATTTTTTTCTTTTTTTGGTTCATCTTATTTTTCCATAAATTCCTTCTTCTTCCTCTCTAATGTGGATTTAATCATGCTTTCTTCCTTTTTGGGGTTCATAATCATACCAAACAGGTTCGCTGGTTTGAAATTGTTAGAAAGTATCAAACATATATGAATAAAACAATTTCAAAGGTTCTCTTTTGTTCTTGGTTGTAGGGAAGGAGAAATAAGAAACTGAATGTCCTTTTTTTTTTGGTTATGTTTCAGTATTATTAGTTTTATTTAGTATTTAATTCTATATTTTTTATTTCCAATTTCGATTTTTGTTGGCTTTTTGGTAATTTAAACATAACATTGTGTCAATCTAGTTTTTCTCTAAAGGAGGATGTCAATCTAGCAATATTTTTCCAATTTTGTGTTAATCTCGTCTATTTTCACTTAATTTAAATATAAATTTTCGGTTAATTACTAATTAAATTAATTTTATAATTTTTACTTCGTCGCAGTCTTTAGTTTAGTTGATATAATTTTATTGTCAACTGTTTCTTTAAGCTTTTCGATCCATTTCAGCAGATATATAATATGCGTACACATTAAACGAAAATGTGTGTTTCAACAACATAGAGAATGTAATAATCAAACGAAGACGTCTGCGCAAGCTAAGAATCTAAAAAAGACAGCGACCATATAGTATTAAAAAGTTATTTGAACTTAATAAAAAGAAGATTAGTAGTTTATTTAAATACACACGACTATAAAAGATTCGTATTATCGGTTTCTGCCATCGTTTTTATAACCTTTATACCACCAAAAGATTAAGGGCTGCAAAGATTATATCGAGTTTAGGAGTGCGCAGAGTGCTATCAATAAAGTTTTGGTAGGATTATGTAAGACAAGAACAAAATTCATTTGCTAAAAGTAAGAGAAGCTTATCATGGTGGGATTGGTTTCTAGGATCTAATAAATTTCCCAGTTTAGTCCTTAAAATCGATCTATATTCATTACAAGGTCTTTGAACACTTATCTTATGTCTTTGTTATATCTCTACTAAATGTTTTTTTTTTTTTTTTCATTTTTAACACATCAAAATATTAATTACGAAATTTGCTCATTTACTTAACAAAGAAATAGTTTGATTTATTTTTGCATTGAATATGGTCCACATGTTATTCTGCCAAAAGATTACATTATAGCTACGATTGATCATTTGTCCAAAAAAAAAAAAAAAAAAAAGCTACGATTGATCAATGTTTTACTTTATAAAATTCGATTGAAACGTGGAAAATTAAGGTATACCATTGTTCTTGTCTTTTATGCCGACCTATGATATCTTTAATGCGCCAATTACGTCTCTCGGCGACGCCGTTGGTCGTCCCATTCGTGTTGTTTTGTGTAATCATTAGTTTTTTTTAATAATCTTAGGAAAGAAAATGATTCATGCAATAATCCGATCGTGATAATATTTTTTTTTTCTTTTTTTTTTTTTTTTTTNNNCGATCGTGATAATATATGTATCCATATTCTCACGTTGCAATCTTACGATTTTGCTAGAGAAATTTGCATTATTAAAAATTGGAAAACGATTGAATAAGATGGTTTTGCTGTTAATTCTTTTGTAATTATGCGTTCTGGACTCCTCTATAATTCTTTTGCAATTTAAAAAAAAAAAAACCAAAAATGATACAGACTACAGAGACATCAGGCATCTGTATAATTATTTTTTGAAAAGGACCACGATGAATAGATATTAGTAGCCCTGGGAAAAATAACCGAACCGATTTGTCCGAACCGAACCGAACCGAGATTTAAACAAATCGGTTCGGTTAGTGTTTCTTTGTTCGGTTTAATCAGCACAATTTCTGGAGAAAGTTCGGGTATGTCTTCGGGTCGGTTCGGTCGGATTAACCGAACAGGTAACCGATAACCGAAAATTAAGGATACTACTATAAATTCTTTCTAAACCTAATTGACTAAACCTAGTTTTTTTTTTCACTCGCAGCCTTACCTTCCTCCCACCAAACAATAACACGAAGACTCTCAAGTCTCAATCAACATTCAATCTTCTTTCATTTGATTTCTCTGAACCATTCTTCTTCTTCGTTCGATTTCTTCTCACTTCAACCAGTCTCTCCTCTGTTCTTTCGCCTTTCTTCTTCTTCTTCTTCTTCTGAACCATTCTTCTTCTTCGTTCGATTTCTTCTCACTTCAACCAGTCTCTTCTCTGTTCTTTTGCCTTTCTTCTTCTTCTTATTTTCTTCTGCCTTGTTCCATGTCGCCAGAGTGAACCGCCGTGGTCTGCTGCTGCCGCTGCTTCCTCTTCCACAAAAGAAGAAAACCCTAATTGTTATTTGATGGGCTTTTTTGTTGGGCTTTTTATTGGAATTTTAAAACTGAAATTATGTTTTTAAAAACCCAAAAAAAATTGAAAATAAATTTTAAAAATTAAAGTCGGTTAATTCGGGTTTTTAATCTCATAACCGAATGAACCGATATCCGAACCGAACCGAACCGATTTTAATTTCGGTTAGTTGCGGAAGAGCTTCAAAAAACTGTAAATACCCGATTACCGAAATAACCGACCCGAACCGAACCGTATTACCCGAATTCGCAGGGCTAGATATTAGATTACATTTTTTTTTTTTTGTATATCCAATTGTATGGAAAAAATCATTAAACTACAAATATATATGTATGGATTTTTTTTAAGGAGAGGTTATATAAATAAGATAAGGGGACCGACGTACTATTTTCCCCTCGGAACTATCATATCGGGCCAGTTTCCCACAATCTTTGACTTCTTACCAGTTTTCCTTCGGACTTATATTCTCCGTCTATTTCTCCCCGAATCCATACTTCTCTGCCTATTTCCCCATCGAACTTAAACTTCTCATCTAATTTCTCATCGTATTGGTTTTAACGGTTTATTGTTTTGATTAACCAACCACAAACCTTATTAACCAAATTAAACCCTATTAAACTGGATTACAACTCGATTACATAATTATGTTCCCCAAATCAATTTTTCCCCTTTCTCTCTGGAAATTGAAAAGGAAATCCCAAACGTAATTTGCTTCTCGTCAGATCTCTATAATGATAGCTCAAGGCGGAGGAGGCATAACTCATCGATTTCGATGTTGGTTACGGAGGAAAATGGTCGTCTCTAATGCAAGAACTCGCTTCTGGTGGAAGAAGAAGAAACAGAGCATCATCTCTTAAATTAACAGACGTTGCTCCTCCTCCTTCAACAGTCTCCGACGAGTTCGAGCTTCGATTCACAGAGGAAAATCTCAAAACTTTCGCCGGAGAAGTCAAGGTTCCGTTTGAAATCGAGTTACTAAGCATCAAGCTTCTTCTAAACCCGACTTATTGGCCTCTCTCTCTCTCTCCGTTCATCGGAAAAAGAAGCAATTGCGGTGAATCTCCCGATAAATTATGTCGTCTCCGGTTACCTCCTGTTGATCTTCCTTTTCCTCAAACAAATCTCACCAAAAGTCAGGTCAAGTTTTTATCTTACAACGCAGGTCAAGTTCCAAAAAATATTATAACTTTTCACTTCGACATCACATAAATCGAGTCTAATCAATCATCACTCTACATAGATACACATACATCTAGTTCTGGATTGTGGACTAGTATGTATACACACACGCAAAGAAAATGTTAAATAAAAAAAAAAAAAAAAAAAAAAAAACTCGATCGGAGAAGATTACAAATTTTTCGAAAAGGATCAAAGAAACTTACATTTACAAAACAACAAATCAGACGTTTTTTGATTTTTTTATAGCTCTTTGGGCTCTAATTCGAAGAATGGAACTCTCTTGCTTACGTTGTGATCCATGCCCTTCAGTACCACACCACTCTGCTTGAGTCTCTTGATGCTAATCAGAACCAAGACGATTCAAGTATAGAGAGGTTTTGGGTGAGATAAATTCTAGTCTTTTCAATTTCGATTTTTAGGTATAAATTAATTTTATACCGGTTTAATATTGGTTTTTATCGGTTTTAGATCCAAAACTGTGTAAACCCAGTTTGATGGGGAAATAGGCAGAGAAGTATGGATTCGGGGAAAAATAGACGGAGGATATAAGTCCGAAAGAGAACTGGTAAGAAGTCAAAGATCGATGTGAAACTGGCACGATATGATAATTACGAGGGAGAAATAGTAAGCAGGGGGAAATAGAAACAAAAAAAATTTTAATAAACCATTTTGTTTACGTTTTGAGTAAGAAGTGAAGTGTTGTTAGTGTGTTACGCTTAATCATAGGATTTTGGATCTAAGATAGTAAGATTATCTAGAGACTACCGTTTACGATTTAGAATTCAGAGATTTGATTCAAACTATTTTATTAACTTATCAATCCTTAAATATTTGTGGTAATTGATTTGTTAGAACTTGATAATACTTGTAAATTTTTTTGGTTTTTGGTTTTTGGTTATATAAACTTTTACATGTCATGATTGATTGTGTCCCAAACTCCCAATACGCTTTTTTAATTTTTATGTGGACTGGACCCATGACAAAGAAAAGTCATGGTCTCGGCCTTTTTGGTTTCTCGTTTAGTAAGGTGGCCCAATACTAATTCTTCCTCAACGATGCTTCGTAGTTTCTCTATTAGATTGGAAAACTGCATGTCGTTTTCTTTTGATCACAAAAACATCTTGAGAGACTAGTCATCACCACGGCTTCAGAAGAACTCCCGTGAAGATGAACGACGGAGATGTTTCGAGGCAGATGCTGATGCAGCTAAATGCCTCAAGGATTAAAGTTCTTCTTTCTTCTTTCAAATTTTTGTGTGGCTATGGAATCATAAATAAGTAATGCATGTATATTATATAGTTTTGTCTTGATATATATAGTACATACTAACAGTCTTAACATAGTCTAGATACGAGTTTCAACTATCTATTTGGGACCAGTTCAGGAAATGGGTGTTAACAGAGTGTTAAGAATCGCTTGAAAGAGATCAACGGCAGATTCAATGCTTTGCATATAGGACTAATTAAGGGGTAAAGACTAAAGTAAGTGATGACATATCAGGAGTAAGTTACAATTTTGAACCAAATAGACCCAATCATTTATCCATGAGACTCGTTTTCGTATCCGGATTCGGGCTCTGGTTGCGTTCTGGTTACAGTTGCAGATGGCATTTTACTTCCACCAACCCATCTGCTTTCAAACACTTCACCATCAACAGCATGTCTCTCCATCATCACTTCAATCTTCTTCGTTCTTGAAACTCTAATCCCCATTATACACACAAACCCTAGAAAACCTAACACGCCAAATCCTAAAATAAATCCCACGATCCACAACCACCACCAAGTCCACCACGACTCGACCTTTTTCTTATCGTTCTCTAAAGGCTCGACAACTGAATAATCTCCATGGCTCGAGCCGTAACACACTCCCGGGAGAACCATTCGGCTTATATGAGTCGCTTCTTCGTCTTTGGTCTGTGCCTTGAAACTCACGCATCTTACCCTAGATAGCATTTTCTCATCCGTGTCTTTTGGTAGATCCCTAAACGAGACCTCTACAGGATTCTTTATCCTTAGACTTATCTCTTTGACGTTGTCTTGATCCGAAACGTCCAAAACCTTAAACCCTAAGACAGAAGCGATTAACCGGTAACCAGGTACGGCATACCAATGGTCAGACCAGTTTCCTAGATTTTGGTACACAATAGCGACTCTCCTTGCAGGAGGAACCGATACTGACCTTGCTGGAATTAGCACGTTGCTGAACTTGGCTCCCGAGTTCCACAGGCTCTTACCGGTTAGACGGACGATGGAGACTTCGATACCGGAGAGATTTTGCGGTAAGATAGCTCGGTATAGAGCACCGGTATGATGTTGAGTGGTTAACGTCTTGAGGGCGAAACTCTCAAGGGATTGAGACAAGGAATGTGGTAAAGTGACATTAAGGACTGATGTTGTGGAGTTTAAGTGGATAAGAGAGGATTGCGAAGTAGAACAAAACAAACTGGTGTATAGTAAGAACACAACACAGCAAGTGAGAGACTTTGAGTTCATGTTTCTCTTTCGTTTTTTTTTTTTTTGCTTTTTCTTTTGTTGGTCATTGGGACAATGTTCTTTAAGAGTTGTCTAAAGGAACTGAGAAAGGCAATGTAAACGTAGGGACATGAATAATGATGACGCATGTATTGAATAATTAAATAAAATCTTAATTCAATGGATCTAGTTTCGTTTAGGATTTGGATTGCTAACGAAATTAACAATCGGTTAAATTATATTGTCAAGTCTAAGTGTGCCGATCGAAATGGTCTTGGACACTCTTGATTTTTAAAAATTGCAATCCGTTGTGAAACTTTAGGATTTTGTTGTACCTTAAATTGAAATGTTTTGATTCAGAAATTATACGATTTATAAGTGAGATACAATGATTGAGAAAGTAATAACGCATGCAAAGAAGAAAACATCAAAGAGTTGACTCTTTTATTGTGTCTTTTGACTTTTGAGTAGCCATATTAATATGTTCATGCCGCTGATTGCGCCTCAAAACTAAAGGTTCAATTATGATTTCCTTTTCTTTCTTTCTTTTTTTTCTGTCTTTTTTTTTTTTTCAAAAATTCACAACGAAACTTTGATAAGAGAACAAAACGTGTTATGTATAGACTTAATTTATAAGAATTTTTTATACACACGAAAATGCGCAATATAAATATCATAAGTATCAAGTGCGCAATCTGTCG
Organism: Camelina sativa; assembly: GCF_000633955.1. Taxonomy (NCBI): domain Eukaryota; kingdom Viridiplantae; phylum Streptophyta; class Magnoliopsida; order Brassicales; family Brassicaceae; genus Camelina; species Camelina sativa. The sequence goes on from NC_025696.1 coordinate 9,483,954, forward strand.
AATTTAGTTTCAAACATTGTATTGCACGTCATATACGTGTATGGAGTAGAGCTTTCAGTTTCAACATGAATTGGATTTATATATGTATAAGAAAAAAGAAACATGGATTGGAAAGTTGAAGTTTCTAAAGTCATTATGATTAACACAGCTCAACATATGCAGTCAGTTACAAAGACTCAAATTCAGTAAAACTTAGTTTCACTTGAGCCTACAATTAACTTTTTGTTGAGCCTACTAAGCTTTAAGATCCTCATTAGAAAATATATGGGTCAACTCTATAATAATGGGCCTGAGTAGAATAATGACCCAAAACATGCATTTGAATTTTTGATATACTGTATGTATATTTTTTAAAGGCAGCTTATTCTTTGATCATCTCCAGAATCCAGTGTATGCCTTTTAATCCCAAACTTTCAACATCTGGAAATCTTCGACCCCCATACCTGAAAAGCAGATTAGAATTTTTTTTTAATAATTTGGAAAAAAAAACTTTTTTTAATTGAAAATTGAATAGTATATAAGAAGAAAGAATTATTAAGAACGCTGAACTAAACCAACATAAATGACACGGTGAGATCACTCATAGTATAAATCAAACGAAATCTTTATTTTTGACTTGTATCATGCCAAGAAAGAAAGAAAAAAACATCTCGTGGATATATATGTATATATTTTTGGGGTAGTTTTTGAAAGTAGATTGGAGATAGGTAAGTGAATAAATGTAAAAACATTACAAATAATAAAAAAAAAAAAGTTACTGAATGGTCATATCAAGTGATGGAGAAAACTGAGGATTCACTCTTTTTAGAATAAAATAAAAAGAAACAGGTAAGAGAGAGAGTGTCTGCTTAGCCATGAGTTGTGTGTTTCCATTTCACCACAACATAAAGCCATTCACCTTCTATACCCAATTTGCAAATCCCCTCTCTTCGTTCAACTATATTTTTTTTTTTTTATGCTGCTAATATTTATTTTTTAATATGTTACTGATATTGTGTTATATATATATTGTATTTCATATTTAATAAGTATAGAATAAAAGAAAAGAAAAGAAAAGAAGTACTATAGAATATGTTTTTAAAAGAATATGTATATATATCCGATGCTAAGTATCTTACAAAACAGTACGTATTTATTATTGTTTTTGAATGCCATATATAACAAACCACCTTGACAAAATATATTAACTATTCATTTTGATTTTACCATTGGACTATCATATGATGTCAGTGAGCCTTATAAACTTAGAAATTTTCAGTTTTTCCAGGAAATAGTTATATTTCTTCTGTGACACNATTTCTAACCAGTTCTTAATACCAATCATACTTTATATGGTAACATTGAAGAAAATAAAATCTAATACAATGAAATAAAAAAATNTTCCATGCTTCACTTTTTCTATCAATATCTCTTGTTTTATATGTAAAAATCCAACTAAAATATACACATATATATATATTTATATTTGAAGGATAGAAAATTAGGAGATATTAAATTACAAAAAATTAATTAAGACAGCTGTAGAAGGACAGAGTCAAATCATGGGACAAACCTATATGTCCAATAAAGGCATTGGAATCCCTTTGTCTCTCCTCCAATTACCTTATAAGTTTCACAAATTAATTTATATGTTCTATATTCCTATAATTTTGTATATAGTTTAGATAAACTCATAAACATAGTATATTTAACGTTGCTGACTGCAAAGTCGAGTCATACAGACTTACAATATAAAATTGGCCCTCGCAAACCGAACCAGGTTAGTACATCGGAGTTTTATACTATGTAGTATGTACCAAGATGGCAAAGATTTGATACATGTAGATACTTGGTTGACTACTTTTACGCACTATAGACTATAGTCCATAGTAAGAAGATTTGTTTTGAATAGGTTAATTAGGTAGTAGATAAAAAAGAGTTAGTTAGATAGATGGCTAAGATTTGCAAAAATATCAATATGTTTTACTCTAGATAATGTGTTATAACACCAACAATTCATTATCATTTATTTTTCCCAACCAATCATCATCACTATTGGTGTGGTTACATTCAAGAATAACTTAAACATAATTTGAAGTTTGTATATAAAATATTCTAACAAAATACGAATATTCAAACTGTTTTGAAGTTGGAGAGAATGTACCAAAGCAATAGACGACATGCTTGATTGCTTGTAACTGTCGTATGTTTTTTTTCTTCTATCATCAAATTATTGCTGTCTCCATATTCTTCTAGTTTTTTCTGCCATTGGTAAGTTTTTTGGGCCATAAAAACCTTGCCGTCATGGAAAAAAAGGTTTTAACTTAACTCATTTATCAAATCGCGTGATTCTACAACTGTTACTCCAATTGGCAACAGTATGAAGTATGAACGGTTGATTTCTAACCAGTTCTTAATACCAATCATACTTTATATGGTAACATTGAAGAAAATAAAATCTAATACAATGAAATAAAATAAATCGTACTACAAGAAATGATGGATGGAGAAGAAAGGAGTGGCATGAGACTTGATGTGCCGATGGACAGATGAGAAAAAAGTTTGATTAGACTAAATTTGTTTTTTTCTTTTTAAAGTCGTGACACAAAATCAAGCTAGCAGGTTTATTTTATTATTTTTACTTTTGGTCTCCACCGAGAATCTGATGTGATGATATTCCCATTTTTTTGCAAGAAATTACACTGCTTTTTTTTTTTGTCACAAAATAAATTACACTTCATTATACTCTATACAAATAATTCAAAATTTGCAATTACGTCTGTAGCGTAGTGGCCATACAAGTCGGGTCAAGTATGTTACATTTGGGTCAAGTAAGTCACGTGAATGGAGTTGTTGTTAGTGATGGTTTTGAGTTTTGACGTTTTTTTTTACCTACATGAATAATACTACTACCAGTCTACAACTGTTCTACCAGTGTATACTTTTGAATACCGAAGCTACTTCATCACTAAACAATCATTTTTCTTTCTTTCTAACGATAGAGTGAGAAGAACAAATAGTCAAACATAATAGTTTAGTAACAGGGTGGAGAATTGGTGTACGATTCAGTTTCCATGTTTTTTTTTCGTTTTTCGGGTTCATAGGAAATAAAATCACTTGCTTCAGTTTGATTCTAGCTAAAATTAACTAAAAGAAATACCAAATATTGATTTATATGAATTTAACCAACAAGTGATAAAACTGAAATGATCGGTTATTGCATGTACACAACCTAAAAGGCTAAAACTAGAGTTAAACTCTAATTAAAAGCACGGGTTTATGGGTTATATAAATCAAAAGCAAGAAAAGGGTTAACCTAAATGTGTCTCTTCAACAAAAAGAACCTAAATGTGTCTATAGATTCCAACATAAAACATATTTATATCACTAGGCATCCAATTTTCCACGAGACGAGCTTTTCCTTAAATTGATTCTTAATAATGACATTGACATTCTTAGTTTTCACAATGAAATTAAATAAAATAAATCTTTTGACAGAACTATTACACTAATCTATACATTTGGTTACACTTGCTTCTAACCAACCAGATCTCAACGAATAGCAGTCCGAGTCTTAAATCTGTTTTAGACTTTGATGATTTAATTCATATAATGATTACTACTTATTAAATCGCCAATAAGTTATCATTCACGATCCTCTCTCCTATGTTCAATCTTCACTGAATCTCTTTTTTTTTGGTAAATAATCTTCATTGAATCTCTGTATGCCTAGATGTTCATCTCCCTTTCGTTTAATCTGCCAGATATATTAAACGAAAGCTTCAGTTGTCTCGAATGTAAGGTTGTGTGGAGAAGATATATCATAATTGCATACGTACATCTACGTATAGTGTGTATATTTGTGTACAAAAAGGAATGTAATTACCGGTTTCTGCAGCAAAACCCTAGTGGCCCCTATCTCTACAATCTTCCGTTCCTTCGGCGAAACGACGTAGGTTTGGGTCCTAAGTTTTACAAAATAATTAAAGATAAATTATTGAACTTTCTAATTTCGCTTTTTTTATTCACTTTTTAAAAATTCGAAAGTTTGTTTCTTTCCTATAGTAAGCCATTGTACTTGATGTTTAGACATAATAGGAAGTGCCAAATCATATGCTTAGATAACCTTTTATACTTATTAGGTTTCGATAACATTTCTTCATAAGAGAAAACACATGTTAGGGCCAAAATAAAAAGGAAAAACGAGAAAAAATATTTTGATACACTATAGAAAATAATTATTGATGGTTCTAAAAAGTAAAGAGAAACGTGTTTATAAGGAAGTGGTGAAATGTGTGACAGGAAATACAGACCGACATCGACACGTAGATAACAATGTAACATGTGAGCATAGGAAAAATTATTCGTAACTAAAGGTGTGAATATCGTTACATGATGTTTTCAAATATTTGTAACAACATTAATATCAATAATTTGTGGAGACATAAGCCATAAAATCTAATTTTGAGTAATTTTAACAAGTCATATACATAAAATTGAATAACAAATGAATTTTACAACACAGATAATATCGATCATTTCCAATTTCTAAGGCTAGAAAAGCAGAAACCGAAGCGCTTATAAAAGAATATAAATACCAACAATATTTTATAGAAAAACTAAAGAATGTCATTGAAGAGGGAGGAGGACCATAATTG
>NC_025696.1:9489645-9495535 GCF_000633955.1 Camelina sativa
AATATTTTATAGAAAAACTAAAGAATGTCATTGAAGAGGGAGGAGGACCATAATTGGGAAGTGTAAAATAAATGAAAATTATGGGAACTTGTTGCTGCAGTATTAACTCTTCAAGCCCCAAGAGAAACAAAGCTCATGAGTTTGTCGCCAAACTTTATCTTTCTTCTTCCTTTTCATACAAAATATTTTTAATTACGCTAAACCCTAGCCATCTAAATAATAGACAAAACCCTACTTGTAAATTGCAACCGCTAATTCCCAGAGAGAGAATAAAAAAGAAAGAACATACGTACACACCGTTTCAGTTCTTAAGAATTGGTAATATAATAAAAAATTATAACCTAATTTGCTCAGTTGACCTAGAAAGATGGCAGCCGCAGGTTAGGAATTAAGAAGATTACATACGCTAAGATAAAGACTAGAGAGATATGAAGAAAGTTAGAGATACAAAATTTGAATATACCCAGAATTGGTCATAATCTTCTTCGCCTATTCATGCCTGAAACATAGAGAAACACATAAAACACGAAGTTAATTTTACTCGAAATAAATATACGAAGCCTACATATATATAAAACTATGACTATATGTATAACAGATCTAGCATGTCTAAACGCAGGAAATAATAATCAAGAAAATTGGAATACAAAGAAGAAAGGGAGCTCCCTTCAGTCCAATCAAAGAGAATCAATGATCCAATTTGTCTACCGCATCATTCATTCATTTAACGAGTCTAGTTCGAAGTTTGGTGACTCGGTATTTGGATGAATGAGTCGGAAGCTAATTGGATCATATCACGACCTGTGAATGGACTCAAGGAAGCTCTCTCCATAAATATATTCCTATAACATCAATTCAAAATATGTAGAGAGTATTATTGTAAACGACATGTATGTACTGGTGTCCGAGCGTGTGTGGATGTACATATACCCTATATTTGCATGGATCTAGAACATAGCAAGCGAGAAAGCATGATTTTGAAGAATATGCTGCAAATTTTGAAAGAAAAGAAAGAAACCCTAGATCTCATCTAACAGTTAGAGCAGTTTTATATGGATCTATGAGATTCGTATGTATGTATATAGAGAGATACAGAGTTTTGAAACAAAACTGATGAAAAACTAGAGATGAGAAAAGATGATGATGGCATGTATGTATGTGTATGCATGTGTTGTATGGAGAGAACTGATGAGAGAGATTCTGAACGAAAGATGATTTGATGGAGAGAGAGAGAGAGAGAGGCGTAGAGACTGGATGGTAGATGCGAGGAAATACACTATGGATACATTGCAAAAGCAGTGATGGGTTTTTATAAGCTGCAAGTTTTGAACTTTTTAGGTAAATTTTGTAGAAAAAAATAAGGGAAATATCTCTAAATATTTTTCCTTACTTCATTGGTACGTGGACTTGGACACAAACTAAGATAATGTTGGAAACTGTCAATTATTTAATGTGTAGACGCTTGGACCGGATAGTTCCCTTTTCTCATCTGCAAAGTTTGTATACCTATGTAACTATATTATTAGTCTATTTTATTTTGCTTTTATTATTACTACTCTATATTCTTTTATTCCTTTTTTACCCAAATTTTACTATTGTTTTGTTTCTTACATGAGAAAAAAAAAACTAAAAAATCCTTAATGATCGTGTTTCTCGTTAATATTATCAACCCATGAATAAAAATATCGTACCATTTTCTTTTAGAAAAGATCCACATTTTTATATAATTTAAATAAATTCTTGAATAACAACTAAAAATGTGATATTTTCTTTAATTTCAGAGATAATAGTAAATTGTATATGATGCCAATAAACATTTTAACTATTTGAATATCATTTACATGGAAAAGATAATGGAATTTTCGACAAGAGGTAAGTACTTAAAAACGTTTCCATCACTCGATGCATGGTTATAAACTACAATAGTGAGGAATTGAAAAAAACTGATGCGATTGCTAATTCATAACAAGGCGACGAATTAGAGAAACCGACCATACCCCCATCATACTTGNCGCTAAGATAAAGACTAGAGAGATATGAAGAAAGTTAGAGATACAAAATTTGAATATACCCAGAATTGGTCATAATCTTCTTCGCCTATTCATGCCTGAAACATAGAGAAACACATAAAACACGAAGTTAATTTTACTCGAAATAAATATACGAAGCCTACATATATATAAAACTATGACTATATGTATAACAGATCTAGCATGTCTAAACGCAGGAAATAATAATCAAGAAAATTGGAATACAAAGAAGAAAGGGAGCTCCCTTCAGTCCAATCAAAGAGAATCAATGATCCAATTTGTCTACCGCATCATTCATTCATTTAACGAGTCTAGTTCGAAGTTTGGTGACTCGGTATTTGGATGAATGAGTCGGAAGCTAATTGGATCATATCACGACCTGTGAATGGACTCAAGGAAGCTCTCTCCATAAATATATTCCTATAACATCAATTCAAAATATGTAGAGAGTATTATTGTAAACGACATGTATGTACTGGTGTCCGAGCGTGTGTGGATGTACATATACCCTATATTTGCATGGATCTAGAACATAGCAAGCGAGAAAGCATGATTTTGAAGAATATGCTGCAAATTTTGAAAGAAAAGAAAGAAACCCTAGATCTCATCTAACAGTTAGAGCAGTTTTATATGGATCTATGAGATTCGTATGTATGTATATAGAGAGATACAGAGTTTTGAAACAAAACTGATGAAAAACTAGAGATGAGAAAAGATGATGATGGCATGTATGTATGTGTATGCATGTGTTGTATGGAGAGAACTGATGAGAGAGATTCTGAACGAAAGATGATTTGATGGAGAGAGAGAGAGAGAGAGGCGTAGAGACTGGATGGTAGATGCGAGGAAATACACTATGGATACATTGCAAAAGCAGTGATGGGTTTTTATAAGCTGCAAGTTTTGAACTTTTTAGGTAAATTTTGTAGAAAAAAATAAGGGAAATATCTCTAAATATTTTTCCTTACTTCATTGGTACGTGGACTTGGACACAAACTAAGATAATGTTGGAAACTGTCAATTATTTAATGTGTAGACGCTTGGACCGGATAGTTCCCTTTTCTCATCTGCAAAGTTTGTATACCTATGTAACTATATTATTAGTCTATTTTATTTTGCTTTTATTATTACTACTCTATATTCTTTTATTCCTTTTTTACCCAAATTTTACTATTGTTTTGTTTCTTACATGAGAAAAAAAAAACTAAAAAATCCTTAATGATCGTGTTTCTCGTTAATATTATCAACCCATGAATAAAAATATCGTACCATTTTCTTTTAGAAAAGATCCACATTTTTATATAATTTAAATAAATTCTTGAATAACAACTAAAAATGTGATATTTTCTTTAATTTCAGAGATAATAGTAAATTGTATATGATGCCAATAAACATTTTAACTATTTGAATATCATTTACATGGAAAAGATAATGGAATTTTCGACAAGAGGTAAGTACTTAAAAACGTTTCCATCACTCGATGCATGGTTATAAACTACAATAGTGAGGAATTGAAAAAAACTGATGCGATTGCTAATTCATAACAAGGCGACGAATTAGAGAAACCGACCATACCCCCATCATACTTGAACCAGACCAACAAATGACCAAGAATCATGAACATAATTCAAAAGAGGCCATGAACTTAGTTCGTGGAGTATCGAGAATGATGGGAGGACCCGTACCGCATTGTCATTATATCAAAAACTCGTAGACGAGCTAAAAAAAACTTATACCATTGACCAGCACCAATACCATCAAGATTAATGATCATAATCACATGCCAAGTGTATGTGATCCTTTGCCCTCCAAATTCTTGAATTTCTAACCGATTTCACCGTCAACATTCTTCACTAATTTACATCAAGTCTCTACCGTTCATCATCATCATCACCCTTCAGCCAATTTTCTTTATCACTAGTTTAGCTTATCTTGGATGGCCTTTCACCCATCATGGATCCAAATCCACTTTTAGGAAGAACCATATAGTTAACAAATATCCTAGCTAGGTAGTGTCAACGGGAGACTTACCTAAACTGACTTGGACAAGATTTCCTTCAATCTTTCTTTATTTTGCAATCTTCTTGATGAGACAAAATGCAATGAATTGATCCTTTGTTCTCAATCTTATTACAAACACAGAAGTCCTAAGCAACTTCTAGAGAGATGAATACAATAATTCAAGACACAAAATGAAATTTAAAAGCAGCAGTCGAATCTGTGATCCACAAAACAATAATATAAAGAAAGGAATGAACCAATTCACTCAAATCAAAAATTACACTTCACACCATTTTACAGTCGATGGTTTCCTGGTGATATACTTCAGTTGTTCACTGTGGTCACATTTTTCAGAAGCATTTCCACAACACCTTTGGAAATTCTCGAAGCTTCGTTCTTCAATTGCTCGATTTTGGCATCAGTCTCTTGCTCAAGCCTCTTCACATTTGCACCTGAATCTCCGCTTGTCTGTTATTCACATTCAAGATTTCTCATCAACAAACAAGTCTTCGGAAGAACCAAAAGAACACATTTTTAGTGGCGTAAGATCAAAGTTTATGGTATTACCGCTTCGAGTTTCCTCTGGAAACCTTGCTCTGTACTGGTTTTGTGTTCAGCAATCTCTGTTTCAGCCTCATCCTTGGCTTGCTTCAGTCTTGTCATTTTTGCTAGAAATAAAACCATATGCACATTCTCAATAAAAAGTTGCAGCTAACTAAATTCCCTCAAGACCTCTGTGTTACAATCAAATCCTAGTCAAACTAAGTACATTATGTCATCACTCGTATCACCAAGATTATTATGATCCTAACACTATATCATAATGGTTTTAAGCACATCCACGGTATGAAGAACTCTGGCTTTGCATACAAGTCATTCATGTAGAAACCATGTAACGAGACGAGTAAACCAATCAAAGGCAAGACCTTTAGCGATTCTACAGTTTCAGATTGAAGGTAACTGTATCAGAATATAAGAATGGTAGAGCTTGTAAATTACCGGTCCTAGCAGCATTGACAATCTGCTGAGCTTCGTGTTCAGCAGCAAGCAATTGCTGGATCCCTCCTCCATGATTGGATTCCATGTTTTCTTGAAAACTTTAAAGAACAGTACAGATCATTCAATTAGTTTGAGATCACATGAATTATGTGAGATGACAAAACTCCAAAAAATGTGAACTTTAAAAAAGTCTACGCATTTGTTCAAAAACAACACACATGAATCCAAAACGGTGATCGGATGATCACACATTGAGATGCGATCAGTCTTATATATTCAGATTCAAATCACAAACATTCACAAATCTTTTCGAAGAGTCAAAGCAGATCGATCTGTTCAGCCAAGCAACCAAATTCAGAATCAATACCAGTAGAATTCTGATCTAACATTTGGATCAAATGAGATCTACACTCCTAAAATTGCACAAAACTGGTTGAGAAATGAGAACAAATCTAGCGACAAATCAGCGAAGTGGAAGAAAATATATCATCAACCCAGAAATCTAGGAGAGACAAAGAGAAGAAAATTACCTGCTTTAAGCACGAAAATGGAGAGAAAAGACCGGTCGAAGAACTATGAAGAATGCAGCGTTCAGATCAACAGATTGAATACAATACAGAGGAGGAAGAAGAATGGAGAGATGAACATATATTTGTTTTTCTATCAGAATAATGGGCCTATTTAAACCCATTATACTCTTTCAAATTAGGCCCATTAAAAATAAAGGAATGGACCGTGGAGTAAAAAAAGGTTCAATTCCCTAACATTGTTTTTTATTTTTTCACGAACGACACCAAAAGAGAAGAAGCTATTCATGAATTTTCTAGACATGCAAAATTTGTAGGGTGTGTGTTTACTGT
>NC_025696.1:9495545-9531531 GCF_000633955.1 Camelina sativa
TTTTTTTTTTTTGAAAATTTGTGAATTTTCATTAGAGAAAATGTATTGTAGAAGCTACAAAAAGTTTATACATACCATAAGCCTTGCCAAAAAAAATAAAAACAAGAGCTATCGCAATGAATTTCTTCACTAGTGAAAGGAAAGCCTTTTACACAAACTTTAGCCAGTTCCGCAACAAATGCTTGAAAAGCTTCCTGTGGCTCCTAGCAAGAATTGCATCTCTGATCCCTCTATCCAATGCTCTGAATAACACTTGCGTCGGGGTGAAGAGGTTGTTATGTAGTCGATTGTTTCTCTCTGTCCAGACAGTGTAGATGACGGACTGTGCAGCAAGCCTCCTAAGGGTTTTAGTAGAGGTGGCATCAGAGGAATCCAACCAAGCTGATAAGGCCTCCCAGGTGTGAAATACGAAGGGACGGTAGCCCAATCTTCTAGTCACTTGTGTCCAGATCTCCTCACTGAGCTCACAACGAAGGAATAAGTGGTCACGAGTTTCAAGCCCTTGTCCACAAACGCAGCATGTAGTTTCTATTTGCATTCCCCAGCTTGCCAAACGAGAACGAGTAGGAAGCCGATCTAGATGCGTGAGCCAGAACATAAACGCATGTCTGGGGGTTGCCCCTTTAAACCACACCTGCTGCACCCAAGGAGGCGGGACAGCTCTTTGTCTCAGTGCCTCCCAGGTTTGCTTCGCGCTGAAAGAGTCTTTCTCCTCACCATCAATGTTCCAGAGAAATGAGTCAGTATCAGGGCTATTGGCTGGAGAGGGTATTGTGGTGAGATAGATGTGCAGCTGCTCCACCTGCGGTGAACGACAAGGTCTCAGAAGCCAGCCTGAGGGAGAGCAGGCTTGCGAAACAGTAGCGTTAATTGGGATACCAGTCTGAGCTGGTCCAGATGGTCCGGTAAAGAGGATGAGCTGACCAAATGGAGACCAATAGTCATACCAGAAGCTTATCTGCTGGCCATTTCCCACGATGCACCGGAGAAACCTGATGGCTTGAGTGCGCAACCGCAGTAGAGCCTTCCACGTCCACGAGTTTGCTTTTTTTCTCATCCAAAAGCCAGAATGAACCCTCTTTGATTTTATTATTTTTAAGCCACTGAGCCCACAGGGAGTCCCCGGCGAACAGCCTCCAAATAAGCTTAAGACAGAGTGTTTTATTCCAGGTAGAAAAGCACCTGAAGCCAAGACCTCCTTCCACTTTTGGGAGACAGAGTGATTTCCAAGCAACTTTTGCAGCCGGCTTCTTGTTAATGTCACCTGTCCACAAGAACCTAGAACAGAGACTTTCAATTTGTCTTATGCAAGCTTTAGGCAGTATGAAAGCCGTTGCCCAGAAGTTAACTGTTCCGTAGATCACTGAGGAGATAAGGGCTATACGACCCGCATATGTCAGAGCAAGAGCAGACCAATTAGTGAATCGGGAAGCCACTTTGTCAATCAGCGGCCTGTAGTCAGCAGTCCGAAGCTTGCGGTGCATAAGAGGAAGCCCCAAATAACGAAATGGAAATGAACCAATCTTGAAACCAAGAGTAGAGATCTCTAGGGTTTCACACTGGTTCACCCCTGCAAGATAGAGCTCAGTCTTGTCCTTATTCATAGAAAGGCCTGACATGCCGGAGAACTCCTGCAGAACTGAGGTGATGTTGTGCAATGACTCCTTCTTGCCATCGAAGAAAACCATTATGTCATCTGCAAATGCAAGGTGCGTGACTTGCGGGTTGGAAGCTGTCGGATGGAAGCCAATAGAGGAGTTTTCATAATTTTTGTTTAAGAGCTGGGAGAACACTTCCATTGCAATGGTGAAAAGGTAAGGCGAGATTGAGTCTCCTTGCCTAAGACCTTTGGCTCCCTTGAAATACCCACAGGATTCTCCGTTGATTGAGATTGAGAAGCTCGTAGTTGTAATACATTGACTGATGAGCTTGATAAAATGCAAGGGAAAGGCCATAGCGTGCATTGTGTTGGTGAGGAATTCCCAGTGAACTGAATCAAAGGCTTTCCGGAGGTCAACCTTTAGTAGGCCACGAGAGGAGATGCTTTTCTGATTATATCCTTGAACAAGCTCTGTTGCAAGTAACACGTTCTCCACCAAGAGACGGCCTGGGATGAAGGCTGATTGTGAGTTGGTGATGAGATCCGGCAGGACTGCCTTGAGGCGATTTGCAAGGAGCTTAGTAACTACTTTGTAGATTGTGTTGCAACAGGCAATTGGGCGAAACTCGCTCATTCGAGAAGCATTGGGTGTTTTTGGAATGAGGGATATCAAGGTGGAATTCCATTGCTTGAGTAGCTGCCCTGAGGCGAAGAACTCAAGGACAGCCGCTACAAGGTCAGGACCTACCGTATTCCAGTGCGCAGTGAAGAACTCAACACTGTACCCATCAGGCCCAGGAGCCTTGTTGCGAGGCAGAGAGAACACAGCAAGCCTAATTTCCTCAGGTGTGAACGGCGTTGAGAGTAGCTGGATTGCAGAGGGTGAGCACCGTTGTGGTAGGAGATCAGCCAGTTCGCTAACACTGAGGGGTGAAGCGCTGGATGAGGTACCAAGGAACTCAGTGAAGTAATTCACTGCAAGCTGCTGAATGCCCTGCTTCGTGTCTACTATCTGATTAGCATCATCTAGCAGATAAATGATCTGGTTTTGAGAGAGACGCGTGAGAATCACCCGATGAAAGAATTTTGAATTACAGTCTCTTTCTTTCAGCCAGCAGATTCTTGATTTTTGCCTAAGGTAGGACTCTTCTGCTTTAGCCAGGGCAATCCATTTCTGGTGAGCTACCTTATCATCATGCTGTGCTTGTGATGAAGGAGAGCTGAGCAAACTCTGTTGACAAACAAGCATTTCCTCAAAAGCTTCGCTTGTTCGTTTTTCTATGGCTGAGTAGTTCTCTCGGGCAAAGGTTCGGATGACAGACTTAAGTTCCTTCAGCTTCTTGGACAACTTCAACATCTTCGAACAATCAAAGGAGAGAGCATTCTACCACATCCTAATAAGAGTGCCAAACTCCGGATTCTGATTAAGAAGGGAAAGGAACTTAAACGGAGTTTTTACCTTTTGCTTGCCAGCATCCAGGAATAGACAACATGGGCTATGATCCGAAAACCCTGGCTCTCCAAAGACTCCAATAGAGTTGGGAAACGAGGAGAGCCAGTCCTCATTTACAAGAATCCTATCTAGTTTCTCCGCAATCAGACCAACTTCATGCTTATTGGTCCATGTGAACGTGTTACCGCAGTAAGGGAGGTCCAAGAGACATGACTTGATCAAACAATCCCTGAGGTCCCTCATTCCCCCTGTAAGCGTAACCTGGTTGGGATTAGAGTGCTCCTGAGGAGACANCATCTAGCAGATAAATGATCTGGTTTTGAGAGAGACGCGTGAGAATCACCCGATGAAAGAATTTTGAATTACAGTCTCCTTCTTTCAGCCAGCAGATTCTTGATTTTTGCCTAAGGTAGGACTCTTCTGCTTTAGCCAGGGCAATCCATTTCTGGTGAGCTACCTTATCATCATGCTGTGCTTGTGATGAAGGAGAGCTGAGCAAACTCTGTTGACAAACAAGCATTTCCTCAAAAGCTTCGCTTGTTCGTTTTTCTATGGCTGAGTAGTTCTCTCGGGCAAAGGTTCGGATGACAGACTTAAGTTCCTTCAGCTTCTTGGACAACTTCAACATCTTCGAACAATCAAAGGAGAGAGCATTCTACCACATCCTAATAAGAGTGCCAAACTCCGGATTCTGATTAAGAAGGGAAAGGAACTTAAACGGAGTTTTTACCTTTTGCTTGCCAGCATCCAGGAATAGACAACATGGGCTATGATCCGAAAACCCTGGCTCTCCAAAGACTCCAATAGAGTTGGGAAACGAGGAGAGCCAGTCCTCATTTACAAGAATCCTATCTAGTTTCTCCGCAATCAGACCAACTTCATGCTTATTGGTCCATGTGAACGTGTTACCGCAGTAAGGGAGGTCCAAGAGACATGACTTGATCAAACAATCCCTGAGGTCCCTCATTCCCCCTGTAAGCGTAACCTGGTTGGGATTAGAGTGCTCCTGAGGAGACAGGATTTGATTGAGGTCCCCAAGGACTGTCCATGGCTTGTTCAGTACTGCAGGAGACATGGAGAGGTTCTGGAGCTCGTCCCAAAGTGGCTTTCTTTCCGCAGATGAAGATGAAGAAGCATAGACAATGGAGACTACCAGTTCCGTGGAGACAAACGGTAACTTGACTAGGCACACGATCATTTGAAGCGATTTAGACAAAATGGTGACTTGGACTGAGGGGTGCCAGACTACCCATATCTTACCAAGCTCAGAGAAAGCATAATTATCCGAAAAACACCAGCCCGGGACGACACTGGAGATAAAATTTTGAGCCTTCAAAGGACTCACCCGAGTTTCAAGTATTCCACCAAAAAGAGGCTTATGTACATTTAGCCATTTCCGGAAGCTTCTACGCTTTAGGGGATCATTAAATCCTCTTACATTACGACAAAAAATATCCATAAAAAGGATATTGGTTTAGAGGGATAAGGGGCCTCTACCCCGAGCTCTAGTGTCTTTCTTCTTCAGCAGCCGCTTCGAGATTACTTGTAAGAATCTGTCAGACTCGGCTTCCGGATTGTCATCATCCCCAGACAGGCTTTCTTGCTCAGATCCTGAGTCCTGCGAAACAGTCGGACCATCCTTGGAGGATAGATGGGAAAAAAGGTTAGAGGTCAGATCAATGCACAGCTTAGCTTCATCACTTTTCTGACCAAAATTTTTAACAGTAGCCTGCTTTGAAGGAACATGTGACGGTCCTGGAGATGCTGACTTGGTATGAGGTAGAGCGGAGCCGCTTGCATCACCTTTGCTGGAAGCTACATTTGTAGGTGCAGGTTCCTTCAATACAACTATTGGGAGCTGACTTGGAATGGGAGCTTTACCTGCTGCCTTTTCCTTCTTTGTACGAGGACAGGAAGTTGTGGTGTGCTTTACCGAGCCACAGGAATTGCACTTGGGGGGAGCTGAGGTGCACTTTGAAACCGTGTGACCTACCTTCTTGCAGTGAGTGCAGAGGGAGGGGAGCCAGGGGCTGGTAACTCGAATTCTTTTGACTTGTCCTGATTCGAAACGAGCATTCACGGCATCTGGAAGAGGCTTGCGAGGATCAATGACAGTATAAACCTTTGCAACCTCTATGTTTAGGAGCTTTTCTGTATGTGGGTGAAGGCACACCGGGTGCCCAACAAGCCCAGCAATGTGCTCCAAACCTTCCCGATTGAAGAATTCAAGTGGGACTCCATGGAAATCGAGCCAGACAGGCACCATTGATAGCTCCGGCTTCTTAGGAACAACGTCAGGTGACCACTTTGCAACGAACATCGTTTGACCATCCACTTGCCATAGGGGCTGGCTAAGTATTCGTCTTCTAGCATTCGGACATGGGACTTTAAATAGAAACGAATGCCCCTCCATTTTTGAGACAGAGATATCCCTCCGCTGTTTGCTCCAGATGCCGTTGACAATGGCATGTACAGCTCCTCTGGCGGGGGGCTCCTCGTAGAACTGTCCTAGGATAAAGCTTTCCCAAGCTTTCTTATTTTTCTCAATGACAGAGTTAGGTATCGTGACACAGACCTCGCCTGAGTCAAGGAGAAATGGAGAACCTTTCTTTTGGAGAGGGGAGGAGGTTTCCTTTACCAACGCTTTCCACGGCTGGGCTTCGATTGGGGTCTGAGCAACGGGCTCCTTAGATTGAATGGAGGCCGTGATCTTTGTGGTAGCTGCAATAGGTAGAGGGGTAATCTCCCCTATCTCTCTGTCAGATACATTTGGTGGGGTGACAGTCTTTACGACTTCAGCCCTAGAGTTTGGGGATCTAGGGATTTCAATTGCTGGAACGGAGATCTCCGGGGCGGGTAAAGATTTGGTTGAGACCAAGGTTCCTTTGTTAGCTGGATTCATCAGAAGCTCAGGCAACATAACTGCAGGGGAACTGACAGACACCTCTCCGGCCGAATTTGGCGATTCAGGCGGAGATTGCCTTGAGGACGAAGGGGAGGCTGCGGATCCAGTGGAGATGCCGCGTGGGAGCTTTTTTTTGGCTTTATGTTTGCCCATGAGGGGCGGAGGAGACCGACGCCGAGATCGGTGAAGGTGGAGGGTGAACGATGAAGATCGCGTTTTAGGAGAGAAAAGTCAATGTACGGACAGAAAAAAGTCGCTCATTCCAATGTGTTTACTGTTTAGTGTCTATGTTATAAGAAAGTATAGTAATATTCTCTAAACAATACATGAATAAAAAAGTTTCTATAAACTTACCTTTTCTTTTCTCTCCTCTATTACGTTTTGGTACTGTTAATTTGTTCTCTTTTACTTTTTTTTTGGTTCTTTTCTTTCTCCCTACTGAGTACTCTACTAAACACCAATCATACACTTTGGAGTATTTGACGTATCTATGTGATTATCTGATAGAAAGTGAGGTAAGAATATGGGATTCTTAGGTATGCCAAGTTGATATACAAAATAAATAATGTATAAAAACTACGTCATGCATGATTACCTAAACACTGATTGGGGCAAAAGTCTATGTATCTATGCACTACAACAAATATGTACATTGATAGCAGACGGATATAGCTCATTTTCCGTCACTGCTATGAAAGATGAGATTTTTTTTCGCTTACTTTTTAATAGCATCTTATTAACGCTATGATAGGAAAATTATGTAGCGGGAAACAAAAGTGACTTTTGTCCGCCAATACTTAGTGAAATTATTCACTTAATCGCCAAATAAAAAAAAAACCCAAAAACTCGACACACTCTCTCTCTCTCTCTCGTTACAACCTAAGCTCAACCTAAGAAGATTTCTTCTTCTAAATTCTCTGTGTGTGCTCAAATTCTTCTAAATTTCTTATCAATTCTTCAGTTTTATCGCCGTTTGTGAAAAGCCCCAATTTCGCCGTTTGTGAAAAGCCCCAATTTCGCCCTAAATCTCCATATCCATCGCAATTGATAGCTCGAATCCATTTTTGAGGCATGTCTTTCTTCTTCCTCCTAATTTCGTTATTTGTTTCGATTATTTGTGATTTCAAACAGCTTTTGATTTCGATAAGGGTCAGATTTAGTTATCTGTTTTGTTAGGGTTCGATTTATCTAGATTTATTTCGTTATCTGTTTTTTAGGGTTCGATTATTTACAGATTTTGAGAATGTGGAGTTTCGAATCCATCTGTTTTGTTAGGGTTCGATTATTTACAGATTTGACTCAAAAATAGCTTTTGGATTTGAGTATTTGCGCCTTCATAAACTGAACGATTTTTTTTTTTTCCCAAGTGTTGGTGATTGAAATGTTGGGGAACTGAAGCTTCTCATTTCTCTGTACTCACACAACAGGTTAGTATCACTCAACCAATAGTTAAACATTATTATTACACACGAATATTGGTGATTGCTATGTTTTGTCCTTTGAGTCTGATTCGTATAAATAGTGATTAGATTAGTGAGATTTTACACAGTTAGATATTGGTTTAAGAGCATCTGTATGTGTCTGAAGTAGTGCAGTATTGTCTGAATTGTTGCTTAATGTGAGCTTTGTATAATATGTATCTCTATTTTATCTATAAAGGTTAAAATTTATATTATAACATATAATGTTGGACAAGGCATGGGTGCATCTATGCAGGTAAGGAATTATATTTCATAATTAGGTTTTATTTTGGGTTTGGATACTTTAAGATGTTCTTTTAGTTATGATTTTTTTCTTTAATTATCCATTGAAGAGCTGATCCTGGTTATAAAAGTGGAGCTTGGAAATTTGTAAGGGATGTGTCTGCGGCTTTAGGTGACATAGAAATGATAATATGTCCTTGTAAAGACTGTCGTAATGTAGTACGACAGTTAAACAGTGTTGTGGTTGAGCATCTTGTAATAAGAGGGATGGATGAGGCATACAAGGTGCATAGTGATTGGTATCATCATGGAGATGTGAAGTCAGTAGATGAATTTCAAAGTAAACCAACTCAGTGGAATGAGGAAGTTTTTGAGTTATATAAAGCTGCTGAATTTTTTGATCAAGAGTTGGCTTTTAGAGGTGACTTAGCTGACCAACCTGTGGGCGACTTAAGTGAGATTGCAGAGGGTGAGGACCAACAAGAGGATGAGTTCCTTGCAAAGATCCGGGATGCTGAAACCCCACTATACCCTAGCTGTTCAAACCACAGCAAGTTATCGGCTATTGTGACTTTGTTTAGGATTAAGACACATAATGGCTGGTCGGATAAGAGCTTCAATGAACTGCTTCAGACATTGCCAAGCATGTTGCCAGATGGTAATGTCTTTCACACATCATTGTATGATGTCAAGAAATTTTTAAAGAGCTTTCATATGGGATATGAAAAGATCGACGCATGTGTTAATGATTGCTGCCTCTTCAGAAAGAAGTTAAAGAAGCTTGATAAATGTCCCAAATGTAATGCTTCACGGTGGAAGACTAATAAGCGGACTAATGAGGTAAAGAAAGGTGTCCCACAGAAAGTATTAAGATATTTTCCAATTATACCAAGGCTGAAGAGAATGTTCAGATCAGAGGACATGGCTAAGGACTTACGGTGGCATTACACTAACAAGAGCACTGATGGAAAACTTCGACATCCAGTAGATTCTGTTACATGGGCTCAGATGAATGAGAAGTATCCTTCATTTGCAGCTGAAGAAAGGAACATACGGCTTGGGCTGTCCACAGATGGATTTAATCCATTCAACATGAAGAATAGTAATTATAGTAGCTGGCCTGTGCTATTGGTAAACTACAATTTGCCTCCTCACCTTTGTATGAAGAAGGAGAATATAATGTTGACATTATTGATTCCTGGTCCACAACAACCAGGTAATAATATTGATGTCTACCTAGAACCTCTTATTGAGGATTTGAATCATCTGTGGAAGAATGGAGAGCTAACGTATGATGCTTTTAGTAAAAGTACATTTACTCTAAAGGCAATGCTTCTCTGGACCATTAGTGATTTTCCTGCGTATGGAAATCTTGCTGGTTGTAAAGTAAAAGGTAAAATGGGATGTCCTATGTGTGGGAAAAATACTGATAGTATGTGGTTGAAGTTTAGCAGGAAACATGTCTACATGTGTCATAGAAAAGGTTTGGCTCCAACACACAGATATAGGGAAAAGAAGACTTGGTTTGATGGAAAAGTTGAGCATAGGAGAAAGTCAAGAATTTTAACTGGTCATGAAGTTCATCAGAATCTGAAAAACTTCCAAAATGATTTCGGAAATGTGAAAAAGGCTGGGATGAAGAGAAAGAGAACTGTCTATAAAGAACCAGTGTTTGACAGTGATGATGATGAAAGTGAATCCGATGAAGATGAGGAAGTAGAAGTAGATGAAGATGAGTTATCAAGGTGGAAGAAAAGATCCATTTTATTTACTCTGCCTTATTGGGAGGATCTACCAGTACGGCATAATTTGGATGTAATGCACATAGAAAAGAATGTGACTCACAGCATTGTATCCACATTGTTGCATTGTGGAAAATCTAAGGATGGTCTTAATGCTCGTAAGGATCTTCAACATCTTGGTCTAAGAAAAGAGTTGCATCCTACCACAAAAGGAAAGAGAACATATCTTCCAGCAGCACCTTGGTCTTTGTCCAAGAATGAGAAGAAGATTTTTTGCAAACGACTATTTCATTTTAAAGGTCCAGATGGATACTGTTCTAATATTTCAAGAGGAGTTTCAGTAGAAGAGTGTAAGGTAGGAGGTCTGAAATCACATGATTATCATGTCTTGATGCAACAGCTTCTCCCGGTTGCACTTAGAGGATTGTTACCAAAAGGTCCTAGAACAGCAATACTACGGCTATGCGCATTCTTCAATCATTTGTGTCAGAGAGTTATTGATATTGAGGTTATTACAGTATTGGAAGCTGAAATTGTAGAAACGCTTTGTATGTTTGAAAGGTTTTTCCCTCCAACCTTCTTTGATATCATGGTACACTTGACTGTTCATCTAGGAAGAGAAGCTAGACTAGGAGGACCTGTGCATTTTAGGTGGATGTACCCATTTGAGAGGTATATGAAAGTTCTAAAAGATTTTGTAAGAAATCCTGCAAGACCAGAGGGTTGTATAGCAGAGTCATATCTTGCAGAAGAAAGCATGCTGTTTTGTAATGAGTTTCTGAAAAAGACAACCAATGTAGAAGAAAAACCTGAGAGGAATGTAGAGTATGTGAACAGCTCTATATTAGAAGGTCGTCCAATATCAGCAGGAACGTCATTCACTCTTACTGAAATGGAGAAGAATATAGCCCATCTTGCTGTCATTCAAAATACAGCTGCCTTTGATCATTNATGGTGTGAGTGTAAGTGAATGCAGGCAAGGTTTGAGCTTGATGAAGATTGGCAAAGGATATCTGTGATTCACCAGATGGGACATTTGTGGCGATCACACAAGTCTGTCACGGTGAAGGCTATAAATTTGGCTGCAAATAACCAAGAGAGGATGAATTTGAGACCACCAAATATTGGTCCTGTTGATTGGCAAAAATTTGTCAAACTCAAAACTAGTGCTGCATTTAAGGTAATTACTTGTGATTATAATTGTTTAGTAGTTGATTGGTGATTAGTAATTAACATGTTTCATTATTAGGCCGTGAGTGAGAAATATAAAGCAAAAAGAAAGAATCAGATACCTCACACCACTAGTCGTAAAGGGATCAGCAGACTAACAGAAGAAATGGCAAGCATATATACTACAACTATGTTGTTTATTATTATACATAGTGCTTGTACTGTTACTGAAATTTTGTTTTCTGGAACAGAAAGCTGAAAGTGAAGATCCTTCCAGCGTGACAAGACTAGATGTTTGGATCAAGTCTCGCACCAAAAAGGATGGTACACCAGTAGATACGAATGCAGCTGATTTGATTGTAAGTCTGAATAGAGTTGTACACCAGTAAATAGTGTGTTATCGACTAGTAAAACCTGAAACTGTCTTTATGTTTTTCAGCAAAAAGCAGCTGAAATTGGTGGAAGTGATGCTCCAGCATTTTTAACAAATCCAGATGAAGATCACCTCGCCAAGCTTTTAGGACCTGACAATTCTGGTAGGCTGAGGGCAATGGGTAGAGGCATGAGTAAGACCAAATTAGCTTGTTTACAAATGCAGAGCAAGTGTATGGCTGAAATGGAAGAGCGGCAAGTAAAATTAGTAAAACAGGTCAATGCCTTGGAAAGTGAACTTGGCAGAATCAAGAATCAGGTTAGATACTTAAGAGTTCTCTACTATTCATCAGCCAGTTAGAGTAATATAAATTGATGTTATTTTTGTTTATGTTACAGAGACCAGAAGCTGAAATGGATGAAAACTCAGCTGCAAGAGTAACATATTCTTACTTCTTTTCATATCAGCTAAGTGATTCTTCTTAGTGTCGTTTATGATTCTTAGTTGCTCATGAAATTGTTGCAGAGTGTAAACAAAAGAGCACATCCTAAGTGTGTGTTTGTTGATTGGTCTGACATTGATGAAAATGTTGGTGAGGGTCGGATTCTTTCTTCTGATCCGGATGACATAGTGAATGACTGTCGTCTTGGCCCTTATGATCTCAAAGTGTTAGTTGAAGCTGCATATAAACCAGATGCATTTCTATGGAGACCTGCACAAAAGATCTTTCATATGAAAGAAGCTGTTGGACATATAATCGCATGGCCAACTGATAAGTGTAGACTGGTAGACAACAACATCCAAATGGAAGACATTGCCCCTATGGTATTTATAATTTCTAGCAATGTGTTAGCAATGTATTACCCCTGTCTATAATGCTAATTAATTATATTGGATTTGTTTACTGATTGTGTTTAACAGGGTATACAAGGAAACAAATGTAAACTATTGGATTTGTCTAAGGGTGACGTCATTGTTGCTGAGGGGCGTTGGGAGACACAAGAACCAAGTGCGTTGGTTAACGGAATTCCTCTTGGACCAAAAGCAGTTAAAGTATTTGTGGATTCAGTAAAGCAGCCTGATACATCACTATGGAGACCTACAGCTGAAATGTCATTTCTTGAGGACTGTTTGATGGCTTACGTATCTTGGCCCCTGAGTAAGGTTGATTTTGAAAATCCCTCAACTCCAACTGGTCAGAATGCTACATCACATGCTTCTTTGTCTGCATCAAAGGCCAAGTCTGCAGCCACAGCTTCTAAGTCTGCTACAGAGTCCAAAACTTCAGCAACAGCTTCAAAGGCTGCATCGCAGGCCAAATCTGCATCTATGTCTTCTAAGTCTGCATCTGGTTCTGAGTCTCCTGTTGATGATGCAACGGGTCCAATATCACCAATAAAGAATACTTTACCATCACAGTCTCCTCTCAGGAAGTCTCCAGTAAGTGTTTTCATATGTTATGAAGTTGTTTTTGTTAATTATATGATGACTGATGGTTTATATTGTAAACATGGCAGCGCATTAATAAAGTTATTTCCAAGGAGAATAAGAAGTGCAAGTTGATGGATTTAACTGAAAAGAATAGGGTTGTGGCTGAAGGACGATGGGGAACAAATGATCCAGAACATAAGGTTCACTTTACTCGCTTGGGTTCTAATGCAGTTAAAGTGTGGATAGATGTTGTGAAGGTGAAAAATGTAAAAGTTTGGAGGCCATCCGATGAAATAGAGATTATTGAAGATGCACTTAGCTCCTGCATTGCTTGGCCAGAGAACAAGGTCATTATGTCTTAAACTGATGGTTTTATTGTGTAATGTTAAGTACTTGAGATTGCTTGTTTATTTTGGATGTTCTTGAGACTTTGATGGTAAACTGATGTTCTTGAGACTTTTGTTATGTATTTTGGATCTGAGACGTTTATTAATCAGATTTTATGAGATTTTATAAAACAGGTTATGTGTGCTATAATCACATATCAGAAAATGCTATAAAAGTACAGGTAAACGTTATGATAAAAGAATATACCATAGCACAGTAAACAAGATAAAACAGCATTTCGCAACAGCTATATTAGATATGTATAACATAGCACGAAAAATTAAATATTGTATAAATTTTTGCAAAATTATAATCTTGATAATACAGCAGTTTATTAGAGCTATGCTATAAAACTATAACATAGCACGAAAAAACAAATGTTGTATAAATTTTTTCAAAATTATGATCTTGATAATATAGCAATTTCTTAAAGCTATGTTATATTTTTATAACATAGCATACGTAATAAGTGCTATTGTATATGGGGTACATATAATAACAGTGCCCTAAAACAGCGCTCATGAAAACGCTATCAAAAACCTATGATAGCGTTTTTCTCTGGTTAACAATGTGCATATTTGTTGTAGTGATGAGATCACTACAAATATGCATGGTTATACATATCACCCACATCATCATATCTATGTTTTCTCGATAAGATGTACTTAGTATTTAACTTGAATTGGTGGATAAAAGATTTTAACTAAAAAGGTTAAGTTTTTGAAAAATCCATGGTTGAATTAGAGAAAATGAAAAATGAACTATTTTTATCTTTCTGACGATAAATTAAGGAACTGATAAGTAATCCCCATCGGATCATTCTATCCGAATCCAAAGTTGAATGTTGAAAACGAATTGTATTTTGTTTAACATTATAAAAAAGTCGGCTAAAGTTTAATCATCAAAGTATATTAGTTGACTCTCTCGGTTGAAAGCGATTTATAGGACGAAAGTATATAGTATATTAGTATTTACCAACTAATCATGAAATGAACTTTTTGTATGGCCGAAACGTTACATACCCACGTGTCACTACTCTCTGATGTCCTCCCACGTGTCCGGAAACTCTGTTTGTATGTTGCCGTATCGTAGTTTCTTGTTAAAAAAAATACTTATCTCTGATTCCAATTAGAAAACCACTCTTATCTCTAAATTTTGGGTGGTTTACCACTTCAACATGACACACACACATAACAGATGTACACCCTGCACAACCACAGCGTAGATCGGAGTATGGTACCACGATTTTTAATATATATTGTATGAAAATACTTCTACGGTATCTTAAATGTATTGCGATGATAATTTTGTTTATGCCATTTATTATAGATCCCCAGCTTTGGGTAATACATGGTTTTAATCTGTGTATCTGTTAAACATTACTCGGCAAATACATACAATAGTTTATAATTTTTATAAGAGTTTCGACAAGAATCTGACAATAGTTGATGTATATTTATTGTTATTTTCGTTCAACTTATAAATTACAATTTTCTAAGTGACCCATTAATAAACCAAAATTTTATATGTTCAATCAACTAAGCATTGACATTAACTTATCAAACGATAATACATTGAATTGGAATCTGACGTTCCAAGTATATGATTGATGATATTTTATATATTTTAAATTTTTTGTTGATGAACATTTCAAATATCTTAAAATATTTTATTAAGGTTGGGAGAAAGAATGGTTTTCTTGTTTTAAAAACAGAAATGCTTTAATTTCAAACTAGTATTATATGTTTAGGTTATATGCAATTTATGATAGCACATATAGAAAGTTCTTTAGAATCTGTGGATAGGGTTTCTGGTGGATACTTATATAAAAAAAAAAAAGAAGTTACAAGTGGAGAAAACTCATTAGAAAAGATTAATTGGAAGTCTAGCTAATTTTATGGCTAATATATATATAGGAATTTTACTTTGGTTGAAACCTATATAATAAAAAAAAACTGAAAAAGTCAACTAAAAATCGACCCCAACTCCTCGAATTGAATATCATATGTAGTTCCTCTACTCATGTCCATTAATAACCAATCAATAGAGAAAATCACATTCATAATGTAGAATTATCCATGTTGACTCGATACAAATATTAAACCACTAAAAAGAACACGTTATAAATTCGACATCAATTGATAAGTTTTGAGATGTAACTAATCCGTTGCGCACATTCTCAATGTGGAATGTAAAGCTAACAAAATTCATAAACTTTACGATAGTAAAATATTTTATTATTATGTATAGATTATAATTTTACTGTTTGGGTTGGGAGAGATATGAAGATTCCCTCTTCCTGAGTTTATTTGAACATTATACATTAGGAAGCAAACCACACATCTCTTAATTGTTTAATAATACGGTTATGTGTTTGCTGTTTGCTTCTTTAATAGTAATACAGTACTTAGTTGTTAGTTATGATTTCAACTCTTATACTTTCTATGAAATTTTCATGGCTCAAAAACATTAGTAACAAGGATGATTATAAATGTTTTGACATTTTGTTTCATTCACGCACGCACCCAATAATTCTACGTTAAATACTTAGGATGATTGAGTTATATTTGAGTTTAATCTCTCTATCTTTTTTCTTTTGGTCAAACTAATTAATCTCTCTAGTTAAAATATATGTTCTGTCATATCGATTGCAACGTTGAATGTAAAAAGAATTTGGATAATGTATTCACTCTTTTGTAATCCCATATGACGGGTTGATCGAACTACCTGTCAAAATAATCTTTTCAAACTATAATCTTATTCATTCATTTGTGCTACTGAGACCTTAGTTCCAATTACTTTATTTGAAGAGGGATATGTACATGTAAAATGGTGGTCGGTGTTTTATTCCGAGAGTGTTTAGTTATAGATACTCTTTGCGCATATGGTAATATATCCTTCTGTGTTTATAAGAGAAAGCAAAAATGCGTTGAAGAAGCTTAATAGTTAATTTGGTCAACTTTACGTTGCCAGAAAGGTGTGAGATGGTGGCATACGGCGATGACTGATAAGAGAGAGACCATAGACATTTGACTATTTTATTTGCTTTCTTCTTTATTTGCTCTATCTGAAATGTGAATGCCGAGATAGAAATAAAGACTGTAGTTTTGGGCTTATCTTACAAGTGGCAAGTATAGAAATAAGACTTGCTTTGTCCAAAAAAAAAGAAAAAGAAATAAGACTTGCAATTTTATCTCCATATCCTGTCAAATTTCTGTGTCATCTTATCTGATAAAAATTAATAATATATATAATTAAAAAACAGAAGTCTTATTTTAGTAGCTTTTTTTGGTTTTTAAAATAATAAATAAGCTTTTCATCTTGTTGTTATTGTAATTTTATTATATTTTAAAATCTAATTAACCACCTCAAGGGTCCTTCAATTATTAATTATAAATTTGGTATATGCTCGTCATATTATTAAACAAATATTATGCATCTGATAGGGGTAAATTTTGATTGTAGAGAGGACGAAACAGATGTTGACATAAGAACGCACCATCATCAATGAGAGACTCCGGATGAACTGCATACAATGATCTCAAGTTTATAATGGAGTTGCTCTAAGGATCCTTTATATATTTGGTAAGTGAAAATAAGAAATGTCGGAATTGGAATCAAAGAGCTCAAGTTTTTAGTAGCAATGATTTATAATAAGATAAAAACGAATACTGTATATGGTGAAACCTAAGTCTAGGGAGATATATTTAATTTAATATTCCAATTGATTTGAGTTTTTATGAGATTTTAAATAATATCGATGATTTTAGGGAAGTTTATGGTTACTGTTAGAAGAACAAAAAGAATAATACAGAACGAAATAAACAGTTTTTGAGAAATAAAAAGAAAATTTGCAGAAAAGTACAAAATAGTAAATGGTAACCAAACAATAAAATTATCTTTTAAAATATATTAAATATTAAATAAATCAAAAATTTAATGATAATACTAATATTACCTTTAATGTATATATAATGAATTTTATATCTGATTTAAAATAAAGTTTGTAAATTAAATTTTAGTTATTTCATATTAAATATTAATAATTAATATTATTAACTTATAATAAAATTTTAAGAGTAATTTAAAATATTTTTAGTTTTTATTTACGATATAAACATGAGTCTCTTAAATTTGTTTTACTATTCATACTGTTTTCAAATAGAGCCTTAAGATTACTTTAATATAAAGTTCATATCAAAAATATTTTTTCTATCTACAATCACAAAAATTATTATATTACAGAACTGAAATATTATTAATAAACATATTTTTTATTTATTTTAAAATAAAAAAACGAATTTTAATATTTTTTCCTTTTTTGTTCTATTTGTTTTTTCATCAATTTTGGAGAGGTATATTTTTGTTCTATTGTTCCTTAATTTTTGAAGAATGTAAAGAAAAAAATATTATTTTCAAATGGTAAAATATTTGTGGAATAAAAAGGAATGTGATATTCTCTTCATTTTTTTCCTGAATTGTGGTCACCAAATGAAGCCATATTTGATTTATTGTAAAAAAATTTTAAATCCCACCTAAAATTAGGAGATTTAGATTTCTATATTTTTCACTAAAAAAATCCTCTCAAATCCTTTGAAATCTCTAAAAATCATTAAAATCCAAATTCAGAAACTGTTTTGAATAATAGTAGATTTTAAAGTAGATTTTTAAATCATTAGTTCAATAACAGTAGATTTCAAGAAACTTTTTAAAATTCATGATTGAATAATATATGTTTTGTAAATTTTACACAAATCACTTACAATGTCAAGTTAAATACACTCTCTAAGATGATATGTGAAATCTTAGATTTTGGGGTCTTAAAGAATTTAAGGAAATGATAGTGAAACCCAATTATTGTGTTCATGGTGAATTAAGATGAAATAGCCGAGTAGAGCTTAATTAGGTTTGAGTTGATATGAGGTCATTTCCATGATTTTACACTGATATAAAAACTATAATGTCAATTACAATAGAATGCAATGCAAAACAAATGTACTGCTCGCACATGACCCCATACTGAAAACTAGTACACTAGTACTGTACATATAGATGACTAGTCGCCAAAAACCGTCCAAATTCAGAATCATTAGTCACCAAATTACTTAAAGAAATTAATTTGCTAGTTTGCCAACCTAGCCTCAAAGATAATGTATTTCTATCTTTTATTTTTACATACGTACATATACAGAAAAACAAAAAAAAAACAAAAAAAAAAACAAAAAAGGAAGTAACTCCCGCGCAAATAGGGGCATTATGGGTATTGCAAGAGACTTGCAGGCTATATAAAGACCCTAGTAAATACTGCATCCATATCCATTATCCACACTTGACCTCAAGTCCTCTGTTTATAAGGAGAAAAAGTTCCAAATTTCACCAAACACCAATCACAAAGTTCGTATAGTCCCTTCGCGAAGATCTTTGTTCAACCAAGTAGAAACGGATAGAATCTTCTCCCGTCCGATAAAAATCTACGTTTTCAGATATTTACTTATCCGTAAGTATCGCTTCTTCTCTACCTATCCAAAACTCTTATATACTAACTCAATCCTCATCTTTTTAAAATTCCATGAGATAAATAACACAGTCAATCATTGTTATCGACTTATTTGTTACGTTTCTTCTATTGACTACCCATAATTTAACTCTTTTTTTGTTTTTAAATCCTATGATTATGCTGAGAAGTCAATTCCCAAATCGCTACTAATGTGCATTTCTTCCCGGAAAATGCAAAAACATGCAAAGTGACTAATTGGTAATAACAATTCGAAATTGTAGGTCATCATGGGAACAAATGGTACAACATGTCCAGGACCAATGAAAGCAACCTCTAATGGAGTATTCCAAGGCGAGAATCCTCTGGAGCACGCGTTGCCTCTTCTCATACTCCAGATCTGTATCGTTCTTCTTCTTACTCGTCTTCTTGCTTTTCTCCTCCGTCCTCTCCGGCAGCCACGTGTCATCGCCGAGATTGTCGTACGTTTCTTTATCTCTTGAATTATTTCTTTATATATAAATATATATTTTTTTGGGTCAAATTAGTTTATTATATATTTATATCCATTTTGGGGTCTATTTAGAAGTCAAAAAGATATTGTTACCAGTTTGATCAAATAATTAGATAAGGTGACGGAATTTTTGGAAATTTACATTAAAATTCTAAGGCTGCTAACTCCAATTATACGGTTGTGAATAAGTCGTCGGACTTATTTATGACATAGCTATCGTAGGAACTTTCATCAGAATATTCGTTTTCTTCCACAAAATTCGCTAACACGTTAAGCTTTTAAGAGTATCTTGCAGTTACACACACATATTAATATCTTATAATATCTCTTAACTTTTTTTTAAGCAAAAATCTTATATTATCTGTTTATGCTTCCACGTTCCTATGAATCTTGTGGCTTGTAAGCAGTGATCAATTCCAACATTTGGAATAAATACTCATATGACGATTCTATTTTTCTGATAAAATAATATGACGATGTTGATTAGTCATAGATGATGGATGTTTAATTACTTCCCTTATTATATGACTAGGCAAATAATACACTATTAAAATAAAACACATCATCATTATTTTTGGAATTATAATGGAGTACTGTATAAACTTTTACCTTCGATGTTGTGGTTTTAGGGTGGAATATATCATTGATTATTACATTGTTTTATTCGGAATTATAATGTCATTAAGTTTGAGTTTATGTTTTTGTTGTGATTAGGGTGGAATATTACTTGGACCATCAGCTCTTGGGAAAAGCTCAAAGTTTCTCACCACGGTTTTCCCACCAAGGAGTCTAACGGTTTTAGACACACTTGCAAACTTAGGACTCATCTTCTTCCTCTTCCTCGTTGGTCTCGAGCTCGACCCTAAATCCCTCAAGCGAACAGGAAAGAGAGCTCTCTCGATCGCTTTAGCCGGAATCACTCTTCCTTTTATCCTTGGTATTGGAACTTCGTTTGTTCTCCGAAGTACCATAGCTGATGGAGTCAGTAAAGCTCCTTTTCTCGTCTTCATGGGGGTTGCTCTCTCCATCACCGCATTTCCCGTTTTGGCACGAATTCTCGCTGAGATCAAGCTTCTGACCACTGATGTCGGAAAGATTGCTTTGTCCGCTGCTGCGGTCAATGATGTTGTAGCTTGGATTCTCCTTGCTCTCGCCGTGGCTATCTCGGGCGACGGGGGTTCTCCTCTCACATCTCTATGGGTGTTTCTCGCGGGTTGCGGTTTCGTCTTGTTTTGTATCTTTGTCGTGCAACCGGGGATTAAGTTGATTGCTAAACGTTGTCCTGAGGGAGAGCCAGTTAATGAACTCTACGTGTGTTGCACGTTAGGTATTGTTCTTGCTGCTAGCTTTGTCACGGACTTGATTGGGATCCACGCGCTGTTTGGTGCGTTTGTGATCGGGGTTATTTTTCCTAAAGAAGGTAATTTCGCGAATGCTCTAGTTGAGAAAGTTGAGGATCTCGTGTCGGGTATTTTCTTGCCGCTCTACTTCGTCTCGAGTGGTTTGAAAACGGATGTGGCGACGATTCAAGGAGCTCAGTCTTGGGGACTCTTGGTTTTGGTTATTTTCAATGCTTGTTTCGGTAAAATCGTCGGTACAGTTCTAGTTTCCCTTTACTGCAAAGTTCCGCTTGACGAGTCTTTAGCACTCGGTTTCTTGATGAACACGAAAGGCCTTGTTGAGCTCATCGTCCTCAACATCGGTAAAGACAGAGGGGTAAGTTCATAGATTTCAAATAAAAGAAACAGTTTTTTTTTTATAATTATTAAAATCAGATTTTACAAAAAAATTTGTATGTTAACTTGATTCCATGTGTTTTCGCAGGTTTTGAACGATCAGGTTTTCGCTATAATGGTTCTAATGGCCATATTCACCACGTTCATGACGACTCCTCTAGTTCTAGCCGTGTACAAACCGGGTAAAGCCTTAGCCAAAGGTGATTACCAAAACCGAACAATTGAGGAGACGAAGAAATCCAATAAACCACTCCGTCTCATGTTCTGTTTCCAGAGCATAATGAACATCCCAACGATCGTCAACCTCATAGAAGCATCCCGAGGTTCAAACCGCAAAGAAACTCTATCGGTCTATGCGATGCATCTTATGGAGCTTTCCGAGAGATCATCCGCTGTACTAATGGCACACAAGGTCAGGAAAAATGGACTTCCATTCTGGAACAAAGACAAAACTGGTAACAATAGTTCTTCCGACATGGTCGTGGTCGCATTTGAGGCTTTCCGGAGACTTAGCCGTGTCTCTGTGCGTCCCATGACGGCAATCTCAGCGATGGCGACTATACATGAGGATATATGTCAAAGCGCGGAACGCAAAAGCACGGCTATGGTGATTCTTCCGTTTCATAAGCACGTTAGGCTGGACAGAACATGGGAGACGACTCGGAACGATTACCGTTGGATTAACAAGAAGGTTATGGAAGAAGCTCCATGTTCTGTTGCGATATTGGTTGATCGTGGGCTTGGTGGTACGACTCGTGTCGCTTCTAGTGATTTCTCGTTGGTTATAACGGTTTTGTTTTTTGGAGGGAATGATGATCGGGAGGCGTTAGCGTTTGCGATGCGTATGGCGGAACATCCCGGGATAAGCTTAACCGTTATTCGGTTTATTCCTAGCGAGGAATTTAAACCGGAAAATGTGAAGCTTGAGATACTCGAAGATCATGCATCATGTTCCGGGGATACCAAGTTGATTGATATAGAAGCTATAACCGAGCTGAAGGCAATGATTAAAGAACAAGAAAGTACTCTTTCTAATTCAGATTCCGAATCTCTAATCGTTTACGAAGAGAAAATCGTGAAATGTTACAAGGAAGTTTTCGAGGTTATCAAAGAGTGTTCTAAAAGCAATCTTTTCTTGGTGGGGAAGTCACCGGAAGGTTCGGTGGCGTCGGGGTTGCACGTGGAAAGAAGCGATACGCCGGAGCTTGGACCGATCGGGAATTTGTTAACGGCAAGCGAAAATGTTTCGACGACGGCGTCAGTGTTAGTGGTGCAACAGTACACAGCAAGCCCCGTTCTTCCGGTAGTTGGAGTTACCAAGGACGTCACGACTGAAAAGTCGTTGGTTGAAGATTCCGAGAGTCCTTAGTGATTTTTCTCTTTGGGATTCCAAGACTCGAAAGGTCAAAAGATTGGCTTGTATATATTAATAACATGTGATGCATATTTTAAATACCACAAATATATTATCTTTGTATGGCAAAGTCTTCGTTTCATTTGGTTTTGAAATTTTAATTCATAACTAACGAGACAAGAGGGAATCATAATTATTAAGTCCATTATTAATTAAAATGTTTGTAATTAAAACATTATGAATTAAATTCAGGTGGAAGTTTTATATTTGGTCATCTGTTCAGGTGGCAGTTTGATGATAAATTTTTTTTTGGTCAAAAAAATCACCAAAATTTCATGGAATTTAATTGACGACCTTATCGGAATATTTTGCCGTTGACGGACTATTTTTGGGGGACCTTTTTTATTTTTATTTTTATTTTTATAAACCTCATGCTGACTTCAATTTGTTTGCGTAAGCAAATATGCGTTGTGATGATTTTATGTGTTTCATCACCTTTTATGTCGACATTTAAACGAGAAAACAAAACGGTCTTTGAATTCATCACCTTTGATGTCGACATTGAATTTGTTTGTTATTCATCATACTAAGTTGTGTGTGCTAGGCCCCACACTGATTGTTTAGTTTAGAAATCTATGATGTTTCATGATGAATTTGGGAATAGCATAATGGCTTTAAGATTTCTTATGACGAAATGATCCTTTTTTTTCCTAGCTAGGAATTGTGTAACCGAATCTCTCGGATATGTTGTAAATATACGATGATGGGCCAAACCACTGATTAAATATCAGGTATGTCGCACGGCATATGTATTCGTTTATCCTAGAATTTGAAGGTGTGTTGTAGAGAAATTGTACATCATGCTGCACCATAGCTCTTGCCTTCTTTGATCCATCATGTATCATTGTAAAACCACGTACGTGCTTATTTGCTTATTATATTGTAACGAATGGTAAATACATCAGAGTAAAAACTAGTCGCAGTGGTTAAAAATTACGTACTAAGGAAAGAGGCTTTCTTCCTAATAACTTTTTATGAAATATTTTTATTGACATCATAAAAATTAAATTATAATTATCTTATTTTCAGGAAAAAAAAATCATACTTATCTTTAGAAACGTAGCACGACATTGAGTAAAACCAAGACTACGGCCGAATTCTTGACATGGCGCTATAGTTTGATATTCAACTCTGTTTAACTTCTCCATTTCAAAAGGCTTGGTACAAAGCTTTTAGTTCAGATTTCATGGATTCATGGTCTCAAAGCAGTTTTAAAAAAAAATCATGGTCTGACTTTCTTATGTTGTTGTCTCAGTTGTTAAACCTACTTGGTTTAGAAGCTATCTAGTTTCAACATGGCTAGCTACTTTGAAGTTAGTAAGGGACAAATGAGGAGTTAGGCAACTAAACCCATTTGAACTCTTCTTTTGCTTAGGATTAAATCATCTTGTTTGACTTTTTAACGTTTGTGCTTTTACTCATGTGTTAGGAAGGAGTTAGTGACAGATATTATTGACTAATACTATTTTAAAATGAATATGAGAACAAATAAGAATTCTTAATTGAATTAATTGACTATAAAGTTCTCAAAGAATTTTTTTATATATATGTTAGTCTTATACGTAAAGTAAAGCGATAGAGGGAATAATTGTTCTACATGAGCAATTGCGCATGCCCTTGTATAATTATAACATTTATATATATATACATAAAATACTCTTAATAATACTAAGTTGTTAAGTTTATATAAAACATCTTCATGAATCATGAACCTGTCATCCTTACGATCTACCGTAGTTTTGAAGTTTCAAGTTTTGGTTACTTTGCAAAACTAAACGTATCACAACAATTTTAACGTATTTTAACTAGGTAACTATTAAATAATTATTAAATATTTTTATTGTAATTTTTATTTACAAAATCTATAATATTTATCGGTAATTGGAATCTAAAATTCGATTGTGTAGTATATATATATATTGTATAATAATTAAAATTTAACCCGTAAAAATTATTATAATATCAATCTTATATTATCATATTATATGAACAAAGAGTTATTAAAACTCATTTTAAAGATGTTATGAAAATGTAATTAAAGGATATAATTAAGTTAATTATATTTTTGGAAAAGTAATGTAAATATTATAAAAAACTAATGATAAATAAAGGAAATAGTGTTTGGAGCTCTGTGAGTGCGACACGTCAGTATTTTGTGTGAGAATGTTTCTCTTTTAATATATAAGGGATATTTTTCTTTATGATTTTTTTCTAAATTAAAAATTTATATTACCTTCCAAGTTAATAGTTTTCTTATAGATTTATATTCAAATTCTGTATTATCTAAATATATATTGTCTTGATCTAATTTAATTTATGACTTCATGATATGAAAAATCTACACGAAGATAAACATATCTAATCTACATTCGTGTAGTATCTATTCATTTTTTTTTTTTTTTTTTGTATATTTGCTAGTGTTGTAATAAATAAAAATGTGTCGATCTTAATTAATTGTATCATTAAATTTATTTATCAGTAACCTAGAAATGTTTTCGGAATATTATCAAATGTCTTTTAACGAAGAAAAGGGTTAATTATTAGCAATCTTAGAAGCCAAGCTGGAACATGATTTATTTTACACGTTACCTAGTTTTAAGTTTTAACCATATGCACCAGACATCGGCACATGAGTGATGGGCGTTCGTTATTTTAAGGCAATATTTCCTAAAGAGTTTTCTAATTATTGATTTGTTTTTTCCATTTTCGCCTAAAACTTTCTTTTTCGTTGAAATTTGTTTTGTGTTATATTAGCTAGCCTTCGACTTTATGCTTTTAGGTTGGACTCACCAAACGTTTTTATAGTACACATAAAATCATTAAATCTATGCACTCTTTTTCTTTCTGTCAACAAAAAAAAATTATTTCTATCAAGAAAGTGAATTAAGTTGTAGCTTAGTTATCACCAACCCCTCTTTTGTCCCTCAAAATGATCTTAAAACCTTATTTTCCACTCTAATTTCTTTTAATTAAATTTAACTTGACCAAACATAACCGACCCAGTTAGCTGTGTGTCCCTCAAATACTTCTATATAAATGGGTGTAAGCTCTCATCATTTTTACACAACTCAGTACGCACCAGTCTCTAGCTAACTATGGCATCTCTAATAGAGAAACAACTCTTCAAATCCCTCTTCTTATTCTTCTTATTGGTTT
Source organism: Camelina sativa (assembly GCF_000633955.1). Classification (NCBI taxonomy): domain Eukaryota; kingdom Viridiplantae; phylum Streptophyta; class Magnoliopsida; order Brassicales; family Brassicaceae; genus Camelina; species Camelina sativa. The sequence goes on from NC_025696.1 coordinate 9,520,624, forward strand.
TACTATTCTCCGATACTGTCTTCGGATCACGAAAAACACTCGATCAGAAAAAACCATGCAAACACTTCTCCTTCTACTTCCATGACATCCTCTACGATGGCGACAATGTAGCAAACGCAACCTCCGCCGCCATCGTGAGCCCTCCGGGACTAGGAAACTTCAAGTTCGGTAAGTTTGTGATTTTCGACGACCCCATAACAATGGACAAAAACTATCTCTCGGAACCCGTAGCTCGTGCACAAGGATTCTATTTCTATGACATGAAGATGGACTTCAATGCGTGGTTTTGTTACACGTTGGTGTTTAACTCAACGCAACACAAAGGGACATTGAACATTATGGGTGCGGATTTGATGATGGAGCCGACAAGAGATCTATCCGTCGTTGGAGGGACCGGCGACTTCTTCATGGCTCGTGGGATCGCTACCTTCGTGACAGATATATTTCAAGGTGCTAAGTATTTCCGAGTTAAGATGGATATTAAACTCTACGAATGTTACTAGCTAACTAATTATATGTGCTTTTTTTTTTTTTTTTGAAATTTGTGTGCTAACACAGAGATAATGTGTTACTACTACTAAGTACGTGTTTTATTTGTCCTTTTTTTGTGTGTTTATTTTGATTTATGGTTAATGTTGTCAATTGCAAGAAGTCAAAAAAACATAATGAAAATCTTTTTTTTTTCCCGATAGTTTTATTAAAATGAAAAAGGGGCTCAACCCGCATGAAATAGTTATTCGTACTCCTGTCCATTTTATATCTATTTTTGAATAACTAAAATAATTATTTCCAAAAATGAATCTAAGGGCAAGTCCAATGGTGAGTTTTAAATTTGAGACTCTTATGTACTGTTTAGAATTTTTAATCAATATATAATGTACTGTTTATGAAATAAGAATAAGAATTGCATCTTAAGTCTACTAAATACGAGTTGCCTCTTATTTTCTAATTCAATTTTGATTTAATTTTGATCTCATTTATCATAAGAGTCCTCCCTAAATCCCTCCAATGAAGATGTCCTTAACTGCGCCACAGTTTAATAGATTTTAGATCCTAAAGTGCGCCACATATTCTCTAGCCCATTGGTATCGGGCCGATCCAAGCCGGACCAAGTAGAATAGTATGGGCCCATGAATGTATCTCTGCTTGAAACAAAATGGTATGGTTTTCTTCAAGATAACTGAAAGCTTAACAATCAAATGAAACATTGATTAGTTTTTCCACATACTATACGATGTCAAAGTTTGTCCTTAATTAATGATGAAAATCATCAAACCATTTGTGTTACTAATGTCTCTGAGTCTCTCTATTCCAAACCCTACCATATAACCATCAAGAGATTCCTCTTAAAATATGATAAACCATATTGAGTCGATGCTAAGTCCTCCTTCTCCTCTGTTCTACCTTGGCAAAAGTTCCCCCGTTTATTCTTTGTTTTTTGCGATATTATGATTCGATTGTTCACAAGAGCTCATATTTAGTCCCACTGGATTCATTTTAGATGCAATTTTGTGAATGGCCATACCACTATACAAAAGTTAAAGGAAAACAATATCAAACTATATTACTAAATAGCATATTTTAAACTCAAATTGTTACTTTTCAGATCCCAGTGACATATCTAAATAATAATTTTCTAATTTTCTCGAAACGTACTACATACATAGTTTCCACAGATTGAGACAACTAGAGCAGGATTCATGAGCGGATCATCTAGTGTCCAATTAAGTTTGATAAAAGTTTTGAAAGGACAAAAAAAAAAGACAGCAAGAGCAGCGATAAAGTATTACCAATAAATTCCCCATTTTGATTTGATTTTAGGGTCTCGCGAAAATTTGTTTTTAGTTTGGCAGACAGAGACAGGTAAAGTTTATAAATCATAATGTACAGTTAGGCCAACCATTTCAAATCAATCCGAATTATTTAATGCATGACCATACAATAGAATATGGATGTCACATTTTTTTCATTTCTATATAAAATTATTAAATTTCAAGACTGATTGGTACTACGAAACTAATAATTTATAAATGATATTTCGACAGATATTGGTACTATGTTAAACTAATATTTTATAAATGATATTGGTACTATGTTAAACTAATATTTTTTTCATTAATCACCACAGACTTATTTTTCAAACTATATTTCAGCTTATTTTTACAAAATTTTTAATATATTTTTAGTTATAAGTGAATTTAAAACCATATTTAAATTTTTTTCAAAATGTATGTTTAAATTTATAGTTGGTGTGATAGAAGTTTAACATATTATTTACACACGACTATAGTAAAACTTACTAAATTTGTAAGAAAAAGACATGTATAAATTAACATGTAAATCAGACGACATATTATAATGTAAAAACCATCTATTACTAAAAATTGTTGTATTATATATTCGATATTATAGTTTTTAATTTATATAATCTTATTTACACAAGATTAAAACACTTAAACATTTGAGAAGGAATGAGAATATTTAATTAAAACTAATAAATAAATAAAGAAATAAGTGAAAATAACGAATTTCTATTTTTAACATAATATCTGATTTAATTTTATATATTTTTCTTACGGATTAGGAAATTTAAATTATAAACATGCGATTTGCCAAAAAAAAAATTATAAACATGCGTATATATACGTGGGTTTTAATCTAATATCCCCTTTATAATAAAATGGAAGTACACAACATTATTTTGTAGACGATATAATATTAATAAGTTGGTTACAAATAAGTTATAAATTAATTGATAGATTAATTGGTTACAAGTTTAATAGTGGATGCAACTTTAATTTATTTCCGAAAATCTTAAAGAAAATATTCTAAAAAATCATTTGATATCATCTAACTTACCATATTAACACTACAAGAAAACACGTTATTTGCGACGGAAATCTGCGACGGACAAACGCCCTCGCAAATTTGCGATGAATTTGCGGGACATTTGCTACGAAGACGAGGACCTTCGCAAATCCCTCGCAAATTTGTGAGGGAAGTGTCCGTCGCACGTTTCTCGCAAATTTGTGAGGGACTTGCGATATATTTGCGTGGAAGAAGCCATTCCTCGCAAATATATCGCAGACTTGCGACGAATTAGCGAGTAATATAATCCGTAGCAAATTTGCGAGGAATAAGCGAGGGATTTGTGAGGTCATTATGGATTTAGGGTTTAGGGTTTAGGGTTTAGGGTTTGAGCTTAGGATTTGAGCTTAGGTTTAATTCTGAAGTGAAGTTCCCATTAAACATCAAGAGACAAAAAAACATTTGAGATGAATCAACATGTGTAAAGAAAACACATAAAGATATATATATATATATATATATATATGTAAATCAATATGTGATTTACTTTCATTATGAACATATATAAGTGTTAAAGGTGTTTTGATCAACAATTGCAATGTAGAGTCCATAGTCCAGTAATCACCAACTATATGAAAAATGAACTTTCCAAAACATAGGAAAAATATGAAATTAATAGAGATTGTATTATTAAGAAAATAAAGTTGATGCAAAAGGATATATACACTTGCGAGAGATTTGCGAGGGATCTGTGAGTGTAGCCTCGCAGATCCCTCGCAAATTGTAAGGGATGTGCGAGGGACCCTAGGTAATCCCTCGCTAAAGCCTCACGGTTCCCTTGCAATTTGATCTTTTACATGCAAATTAAAGAAGATCATTACTAACCAACATTGCATCCAGAGACAAGTAACTTTGGAGATTAATTTCCAAAACTTTAGAGATTTATCTACACATAACAAACTATTTGTATATAATAATGTTGGACTTAGAAAACTAATAATATTAGATTTTGATTTCTTGGATTTTTGTATTTCTTTAGCTTTTGATTAATAATATTGGATTTTGGTATTTCTTTAGCTTTTGATTAATTACATTTTAATGAGGATGGTCTTGGTATAAAATTAATTTCGATTGATTATAAAGGTGCGAGGGATTTGCGACGGATCCATCGCTAATCCCTCGCAATGTTTGGTGAATTTTGATTGGTCAGTTTGTCGGTTCCTAGTTACTCCGTCGCAATTACTGCGAGGGCTTTACGAGTGCTCAAAATGTTTATATATACCACCGAGCTCTGGTTTGAGCGAAGCTCAAACTCATTCACCTAAACCCTAATCTCTCTTCTTCATCCTCTCAATTAACCCTAATCTCCTTTCTTCTTCGTCTTCTCCGGCAAACCGTAGCCGCTCTTCTTCGTCTTCTCCGGCAAACTCTAGCCGCTCTTCTTCGTCTTCTCCGGAAAACCGTAGCCGCTCTTCTTCGTCTTCTCTGTTGAACCGGCAAACCCTTCGTCTTCTCCGTCAAGGTAAACCCTAATTTCTTCTATTAACCCTAATTTCTTCTATTAACCCTAATTTCATCTATTAACCCTAATTCTATTAACCCTAATTTCATAAATTAACCCTAATTTCTTATTTCTCTTAGATCTGATTAAATTGATTTTGATTTTCTTATAGATGTTTAATGGCAACGATTACACAAGGTTCCTGTCTGATCAAGGTGTACCTACTCCCACCGGTTCTAACCGTACACGGACTCCCACCGGTTCTAACTCTCGCCGTTCAACCTCGCAACCACTACCGGTGACACCGTCTTATCATACTCCTTCTCCTTCACCTTCACCCTCTAATGTGAATCTTGGCTCTGGGGATCATCCGGAGGTGACTCCATCCGCTCGTTTGTCGTCTACAGGAGCTTCTACACGTCTCAACAATCTTACACTGGAAGAGTTGCTCGATAGTCCTGGGCGTGCAGGTTTAACGAAGCTTGATCCACGTCGACCTCCAGGAACTGTCTGGTAAGCAAAACTTTAAAGTTTTTAATTTCATGTTGAAATCTGAAATCTGTCTGGTAAATAATTCACTCCTTTCATTTTGTATTTTGTTTGGAGGTTTGACCAAGATCCCTCTGTTGCCGCTACTGTACGAAGCATCTTTGAAAGAGATTTCAAAGAGCCTCATGCCAATTGGACACAGACGCCGACTAACGTGGTAGACCGTTGGTATGAATCTTTTGCGGTAAGTCAAATCTATTTTGCTAATTTACAAAATGTTTTATATGTCAAGTTTAAACATATACTAATTTACTTTTTTGTTTTTTGGAAGCAAATATATAATTGGGACCGTTCCATAAACGATAGGGTTAGGAAGGAGTTTGAAACCAAACTTAAGGACAGGATGTGTGATCAAGTGTCTAGGTGGAAGTTAAAGTGGAAACTGAAAGGTGATGAGGCAAAGCCTCGGTGGATTGATCCTCAAGTATGGGTTGGTCTTGTTAAATATTGGCTTGACCCCAAATCAGTAGTCAAGAGTACCAACAGCCGGAATGCTCGATATCATGATCCTGATGGCATCGGCATACATAAGCATCGCTCAGGCCAAACCTCTTTTAAAGCTCGAGCTCAAAAACATGTAAGTGTTTAGGCCTTCTTCTTTTTGAACTAGCATTGACTTTATGGACAATCAATACACTAATCATCTGTCTGTTTTTCTGTTTCAGTGTGAGCTAACTGGTGAGTTAACTCCTGATCTTGTACGCATCCTAGAAGACACTCATCGAAAGCCTGATGGGTCTTTCACGGATGGAAAGTCTGAGTCTCTGTTCAACGAGGTGTCGTCCAAGATTCAGGAGTTGGAATCTGAGAATTGCACATGGGATAATGGAGAGAGCACTGCTTCTGGTGGGGTGCCCATTCATGTCAAAAACAAAATTTACACATCGGTAAGTTGTCTGTTTTATATATTTTGACTGTCTTTGTTTTTGTTTGAGTTTTGTCTTCGTCTTTCTTTGAAGTTCATTGGTGTGTTGTTGTTTTGTTTGTAGGTTGCTCCAAAGAAGAAAAACAGGATTTATGGGGTTGGTTCATTGCAGTTTGAAGCATCCTCTGCCAGTAGCGGTCCATCGCCTATGTCTCCGGCTAATGATCCGGTAATATTGGCTCAGAAGCTAGCTGCCGCTGAGGACTGTATTCAAACTCAGGCCACTCAAATTCAAACTCAGACGACTCAAATCCAAACTCAGGCGAATCAAATCCAAACTCAGGCGGATCAAATCCAAACAAGTTCAGAGAGGATGCATAGCTATGATGCATACTTCGAGTATCTCGCTGAAAAGGATCCGGAATTTGCTTCTAAGTTTGGAAACACGACAAGGACCAACCCAGAAGCCGGAGGAGAGGGCAACACTACCAACACCGGTAGCGCAACCGGAACCAGAACCGACTCTCTCTCTCAAACTTTTTAAAACCTTGTGTTTTGTAATGTAAATATTTTTTTAAGACAATTTAAATTTCATCCTAGTTTGAATTTTTTGTTAAGACAATTAAAATTCTATTTCAGTTTGGATTTAATAGGAATTTTAATTCTAATACCAATTGCCAATTCAAATTAAAATTTCGATTCTAATCCAAATTCTAAATTAATTTTATTACAATTAATCCAGATTGCAACGTATTTGCGATGGATTCAGTTTCTCGCAAATTGCTTCAGCTTTGCGAGTAAAGAGGTTTGTCGCAAATTGCTAGTGATTTGCGAGGAAAGGTGTCCTCGCATATTGCGAGACATTTGCGAGGGAAAATTTTCCTCGCAAAATTTGCGAGGCACTTGCGACGTTTGGAATTTGCGAGACGCGATTTGCGAGGAATCGTAGTATCTCGCAAATCCCTTGCGATTGACGATTTACGAGGGATGTGCGATGGATTCTTCCATCGCAAATCGATTGTTTTCTTGTAGTGTAATTTCCTTTATTAAATTATTCATCCACATTAAAATCTTTTGATATCTAACTTAACATATTAATTTGTTAATTATCATTATACTTCACCTCTCATTTTTATATATGAGTCTATTTGTGAAAAAAATAAATTATTATATTATTTATTATAACTAAAAAATATTTTTATTTCCGGATATACCATAAGTTGAATTTAAAAAAAAAAATATAAATTGTTCAATCTATAAAATATTCAAGCTTTAGTAATATTATTTTTTAAAAATAATATATATTGAATTAAAATTTTTACTGAGTAATGGGTCAAAATTTGAATATTTAAATTTAATTTCATATTTTTTGTTGAATTTTATAATTTTATATAATATAAAATAATTTATTTTGAAATATTATAAAAATATTGAAACTTGATATAAAAGTTAGAAACTATAAACACTCTAAAATGATTTGTTATAGCAATGTTAATAATATGACACTATAATATGAAAGAATTTCAAAAAGCCAAGTATATTAAAACAAAAAGTATAACAATTTATTAAATTACTCATAATATAAAAACTTGCTTTTTAAAAACCAAATTTATAAAATTATGTCAGATAATGACATTCAAGTCATGATGTAGAATATACATTATTGAAATAACTTCATATACATAAACTAATATAATATATTAAAATTTTATTTTAAAATATAAAATATACAAAATTTTGTATAAAATAAAATTTAACGAGTGTTATAACACGAATACTTATCTAGAATCATTAACAATATAAAAATTACAAAATAGATGTCTTTTTTCAAGCCATCATATTTAGTATATGATTTTATTGCTTAATGTTTTATCAAAAAAAACTTTAAAAACTAATCATATAAATTATATTTTATATAAAAGTTAGAATATAAATAAAATGAATTTCAATCCGTGCTATATCACGGATCTTAATCTAGTTTTATTATAAACGGTTAAACAATGTAAACAATATATTGGAGGAACATGGAGGGCACATTGTTTTGACTTTCAACATGTCGAGTGCAGGCGAAAGCCAAAAATCTATTATAAGATACAATAATAAACATACCTTCGTGAAATGTTAGGTGTCTCCAGCTCCATAATTGAACATATATGCCTCTTGTACATATTAAACTTTGGTCTCACCCGCTCGACCTTGAAATTAGTTAAAAGTACTAATCAACGACATAAAGGCCAATCACTATATATTTGCATTAGTTAAAAATAATAAAATACTAATCAACAACGTTAAGGCTAATCACTTTATATTTGCATGATTAAATAAAGGTCAATTAAGTCATGGTTTAAATATAATTTAAGAATAATTAGGGGGAGGTATTGGTTTGAGATTTTAAGATAGTTTTAATGACTTTAAGTAAAATCATGGAAAGTATAAAGTTGAAGATTCTTACTGATTGTTTAGAAAGTTTTTTAAAATTTTACTGATTTGTTTTTCCTAATCTTGTAAAATCTCTCATAAAATCTTGTAAATTCTTGCTCAACAAATATTGCACAATATTCTTTTGATTCAACACTTCTATAAAAAAAAAAAAAATTTCTTTGTGTTCAGGGTTCTTCTCTCGACATTGCAACCTTCAACATCGCCACACACAACGGTGGTGGTAGCCATAAACGGAGGCTCTCTTCTTCTCTGATCTATATAAATTGCATAAATTATGGCGATCTCGTTGCTAATTTAGAGTCAAGAAAAGAAGTTGATTGAAGAAGTTAACTAAAATTGGAAATAATTTCAAGTGAAGAAAATTGTTTCTATGAACATAATACATATAGTTTTATCGATTTATATGTTTGCCGCACTTTCAAGATATAGTCGAGTTTTAAAAGAATAAAAAAAAGAAATTAGCAATACTTGGATTCACTTTTAGAAGTGAATATAATTGTTCATTCCTTTTGTTTTAACCAATGAAAATGCACCATATTATATTATATTTAAATAAAAATTATAAATTAAATTAATAAATATATTAAAATGAAAGTTATTAGAAAATATTAATTTAGTTAACCCAAACCGACAAATAATCTCGTTTAATTATAAAATTTAAATCATATTTCTCTTTTGTAAACACAAACTGACATATAGACTTATTTAATATTTAAAATCTAAACTCTAATTCTTATTTATAAATCCAAATTAACATATTATTTCGTTTAATTGTAAACTCAAATCCTTCTTTATAAACTTAAACCGACATATAATCTCGATTAATTGTAAAAACTAAATCCTAAATCTTTATTTGTAAACTCAGACCGACATATAATTTCGTTTAATTAAAAAATATAATCATAATCCTCTTATATAAATTCAAACCGATATTTAAAATCATTTAATAAAAAATCAAGATTTTTTGTTTCCTTGATTTGTTTTGTTTTTATAATTTTAGTTTTGATTTATTTTTAAATATAGTATTACATGACATCTTGTTCTATTTGATTAATTAATTAAAAAGGGTGAATAAGAGTGTTCCTCCCTATAAGTTAATCCAAATATTTTTCAAAATAAATTTATTAGGAGTTTCTAAACACTTTATTTTTAAGTATCAGCTTACTATGCATATAATATATAAATAACATTTTATTTTGTAGTTTTATGTATGCAGTATATACACAGAGATATAATTGTTCTCGCGATTAAGATGTGTATGGGCATTATTATATTTCTAGAGGATGATGTGCCAACTACCCACATCAATAACGTGGTCGAAACTCTATCAACTAAAAATACGACCCATAAGTGCTCATTAAATAGTGTTGGTTAAAATATGTAGAAAAGAAGATTCTGGCATGCCTGTCAAATGATTAAAAGAAACGGTAGAAACCATGTTTTTAACCGTCACGTTCACTATATAAACCAGGGCGACGACAAGTGTTATCGTATCATCCAAAACAAAGCATAAGAAAACAATTAGTGGAAGCTTTAAAACGAGAGAGAGAGAGAGAGATATAGAAATGGCAACTTCGGGAACATACGTAACGGAGGTTCCATTGAAAGGATCGGCTGAGAAACACTACAAGAGGTGGAAGACCGAGAACCATGTCTTCCCTGACGCCATCGGCCACCACATCCAAAACGTCACCGTTCACGAAGGTGAACATGACTCCCACGGCTCTATCAGGAGTTGGAACTACACTTGGGGTACACATTTACTTATACACTTTCTCTCTCTATTTAACACTTTTTTTTACACACAGTGTGAGAAACTAGGGTCTTGGTAGTCTATATTTGCCAAATATGAATTATGGTGGTTAATTAATGTATGCTCTCTCTAGGGTTTTGTTCACTATGCATGACGTAGTACGTGACTTTAACAACCTATGCAGATGATCTAAATGGAACATTAGTCCGCTGAAAATTCTTTGTGATCATAGTCATATTAGTCACATATTTATCTTATATATATGGTTGACTAAGTTGGATGTGGGAAGTTTTAACTAATGAACACGTACATGTGTGTGTGTAAAGATGGAAAGGAGGAGATGTTCAAGGAGAAGAGAGAGATAGATGACGAGACTAAAACGTTAACGTTAAGAGGACTGGACGGTCACGTGATGGAGCAGCTCAAAGTGTATGACGTCATCTACCAATTTATTCAAAAATCTGACGATACCTGCGTCGGCAAGATCACTTTAATATGGGAGAAGCGCAATGATGACTCTCCAGAACCAAGCGGCTACATGAAATTTGTCAAGAGCTTGGTTGCTGACATGGATAACCACGTAATCAATACTTAATCATCGCCACCAAAGTCACAGTCACCATCATCATCATCATCATCATCAACACCACCATCATCATCATCATCTCGATTTATGAATTAAGGTGCTTTTTCAGTATAATAAATGGGTATTGTGGAGTTTCATTTCTATGTGTACGTTTGGGTTCTGTATGATGCTTTAATATGTTGTTGTGCTCATCATATATCGGGTTCGATATAATGATTGTCAAGAATAATATTATCACATGTTTCAATGTTTATTTAATTCACAATTTTTCATATTTATACTGTTATACAGATTATTAAACATCTTGTGACCAGTATTAGACTATTTAGTTAACGATCTGCTAGTATTTTTGAATTAGGCAAATTATGAATAGCTAAAAAACAGTACATAGATATTTCAGCGTT
>NC_025696.1:9531878-9553117 GCF_000633955.1 Camelina sativa
AAAAAAAAAAAAAAAAAAAAGATATTTCAGCAAATTTTAAATTATGAAATATCTATGTGACACACTCATCATCACATGCTTATTATACATCTCATTTTCACGTAAATTGCAAAGTTATCCCCCTAATGTACATAGACAAACCTCAGAAATATCATTGCTGTAGAATTTTGTTTTTACAAATTTGCCGAAAGATCTTTATAAAAAAAAAGCATTGCGGAAAGACCCCTTAATCTAGAAATTAAGGTCTGTCGACTTGATAATTTTCCCATTTTCTGTAATATTGTGGGTCGAGTTTTCTTGGATTAAACAAAAGAGAGTAATTACATGAGTTTCAAAAAAAAATTTCCGTCAAAACAAAGACCCTCATACAAAAAGAAATGATGAAAAACATCACTTAACTTTTTATATTTGTTGCAAAAAATGAAACTTAAATTTTTATATTTCCAAGATAAAGATGAGTATAAATATTTACTTGATCAAGTGGGTACGTAAGTAAGTTGGTATAACTTACATACTCGCTTGATCAAGTAAATATTTTTGTTATAATGCGCCTGATTGTACATTTTGTGTTGAGAACCATAAGTGGCACTGTAGAATCAGAGGAAGAAGATGATTGAAATCTCGTGTATTGACTTGGAAACATATTACAAGGATATATACAATACAGAAACTTATTCACCAAGACTAGTTAGCTAAACTTAAGGAAACTAAAGACTGTAATTACGTAAGTTATGGGATACGATTTGTGATATCGAATAATATCCCAATACCCCCCCTCAAGCTGGAGCATGGAGATCGAGAATGTCCAGCTTGGACCGAAAAGCTTCAAAACATGTCTGACCAAGCAGTTTAGTGAAGATGTCTGCAAGCTGTAAGTGACTTTTAACATGGAACAAGGCAAAATTGTTGGACTGTATCTCATCGCGAATGAAATGGCAATCATTCTCTATGTGTTTAGTGCGTTCATGAAAGACTGGATTTGTAGCAATGTGGATAGCAGACTGACTGTCGCAATAAAGGCGGATAGGTTGTGTATGAGAGACACCAAGGTCGGTTAGAACTCGCTTGAGCCACTTGAGCTCCTTGGTGATGTATGCCATCGACCGGTATTCAGCCTTTGCGGAAGATTGACTGACGGTGCTCTGTTTCTTATTTTTCCACAAGATCGGAGAGGTACCAAGCTGAATAAAATAACCAGAAACAGATCGCCGAGTGAGTTTACAGCCCGAGTAATCTGAGTCACACCAACCAGTTAATTGAAAATTTGGTTGTGCCTTCAATAGAATTCCTTGACCAGGATTCCCTTTTAAATAGTGAACAACACGTAATGCAGCACGCCAATGATCATCACGAGGGGCTTTCATGAACTGAGCAAGGATATGCACACTGAATGCTAAATCAGGTCGAGTGGCAGCAAGATAAATGAAACGACCAATAAGCCGTCGATAAGGCGCCGAATCATGAAGAAGAGGAGACTTAGATAAGGCAAGCTGATGATTCTGTTCCAGCGGAAAAGGAACTGGTTTAGAACCCATCAGTCCAGTGTCAATAATAATCTCCATCGCATACTTGCGTTGACTAAGATAAAAACTCTTGGAACTGCGAGAGACTTCTATGCCAAGAAAATATTTTAGAGGACCAAGATCCTTCATCTTGAAACACGATGCCAAATATCCTTTAAACAGAGCAAGAGCTTCATTCGAATTACTTGTGATGATCATATCATCAACATAAATGAGGATGTTGATGCGAATTCCCTTCTTATGAAAACCAAACAATGAATAATCGGCTAGAGATTGAACGAAACCATACCCTTTCAGCACTGTTGTGAGCTTGGCAAACCAGCAACGTGGAGCTTGCTTTAGACCGTAAAGAGATTTACGAAGTCGACAAACTTTGTTCTCACCAGCAAAATAACCCGGTGGTGGTTTCATATAAACCTCTTCCGTCAAATCACCGTGCAAGAAGGCATTGTGTACATCCATCTGATGAACAGGCCAATTATTACCTGCAGCAACCTCAAGGAACATAAGAACAGTCTGCATACAGGCAACATGAGCAAACGTTTCCCCATAATCCACACCCTCAACTTGCTTATTACCCAAAGCAACCAGTCTTGCCTTATAACGTTCAACACTACCATCAGAATTGTGCTTGACTTTGTAAACCCATTTAGATCCAATTGCTTTCTTGCCCGGAGGTAAATCCTCAATAGTCCAAGTATGATTTTCCTCCAGAGCGTCAATTTCGGTACCCATCGCCTTTGTCCACACTTTACTCTTAGCTGCATGGTTGTATGTCTTTGGTTCGACAGCCGCGGTAATGGCCACAAGATATGCTCGGTGAGTCACTGAAAAACGAGAACAACCGACATACTTGTTAATCAGATATAGAGACTTGGAAGTACCCAACAGTTGTGTTTGAGCCGTGTTAACAACGTAGTCGTTTAATGTCACGGGAAGTTGACGTTGTCGAGCACCACGGCGGAGTGGATTGACCGGTTGTATAACCTCTTCCAGAACTGGCAAATCAGATGAGGACGGAGAGATAGAAGAGCTAGAGAGAGAAGTCGGAGAAGCAGAGCTCATCGAATCAGTAGAGAGCGAAGCTGGTGTTGGTACAGGGGACGACGGCGAAGGATCGAGAGTCTCAGAAGATAAGCTTGAAGAAGGTTGTGGAGGTAATGGGCTTGAAGAAGTTGGGCCGGATAAGTTGGTATTATGAACAGGCCTATTATCATCTTCTTCAAGTATGGCCGCTAAAGGTGAACTCGTCACCGTAGTTGCTTCTTCTTCCTCGATAACACGAGATGGAGGATCAAGAAACGGAAATTCGTCTTCACAGAACACCACATCGCGTGACACAAAAAAATCTTGTGTGTCAAGATCATATAAACCCATGCTTTCTTACCGTATGGGTAGCCGATAAAAACACATCTCCGACTCCGAGGAGCAAATTTGTTGCTTTTATGAGTGTGAGCATAACACAAACTACCAAAGACCTTTATATGAGCATAATCAGGAGCAGTACCGTGTAGTTTCTGGTATGGAGTTAAACCATTCAAAATCAAGCTAGGAGTGCGATTGATCAGATAGCCGGCGGTCAAGATACATTCGCCCCAGAAGCTAATCGGGAGATGAGAGTGAAAACGTAATGCGCATGCAACAATGAGTATATGACGGTGTTTTCTTTCAACTCGACCGTTCTGTTGTGGTGTCCCGACACAAGACGTCTCATGTATAATACCAAGAGACCGAAAGTAAGCAGCCATGCTTATAAATACTGTCCCATTGTCGCTGCGAACTCGTTTTACTGTTTTCTGAAACTGTCGAGTGGCTAAAGTGATCAAACTTTTGAGATTTGTGGATGTTTCAGTCTTGTCATGTTGAAGATAAATCCATACACTCCGAGAATAATCATCAACAACTGTAAGAAAATATCGAGCACCAGAAGAGGATGGTGTGCGATAAGGTCCCCAAAGATCACAATGAACTAACTCAAAAACGGATGTTGTTTTATTATCACTAAGAGGAAAACAAGATCTTGTTTGCTTGGCGCGGAAGCAGACATCACACGCTTTATTGGAAATTGCAGAAACAGGAATTGAAACATGAGGAAGTAAACCAACAACTCTTGAAGAAGGATGCCCCATTCGATTGTGCCAAAGATCATAAACCTTTGTCTCCTGCATTGTTACTGACGCCACCAGCTCCATACGACAGAGACAAAAAGTTCCTGACTCACGCTTCCCCGCTCCAATCGTCATCTTCGAAACGAGGTCCTGAATAACAAGGAAGTGAGGAGTCATTTGCACAACACAACAATTCTCATCCATTAGCTGTCCTGCTGAGATAAGATCGGATTGCAGTTCCTCAACAAAGAAAACAGATTGCAAAACAAGGTTTGGTCCTAAAACAACTGTTCCTTCCTGGTTGGAGACCCTCTCACGGCCATCGGCCAGAATGACCAAAACCGGCTCCATGAATCTCACATTTGTAAGGAGATTATAATTACCAGTGAGGTGATGTGATGCGCCAGTATCTAATATCCAAGATGGAGAAAAATACTTACCAGATAGCTTTTCGTTACTGGAACTCGCACCACCATGTGATCCAGCATTCAACATCTTCATGAGGTTTTGCCACTGACTGTTGCTCAAACCACTTACTCCGTTACGATCAGCATCGATGACAACGTAGTTTGCTTGTTCACCATTCGTTGTATTAGGGACGTGAACCACATTAGCATAGGTCGAAGAACGGCCACGACCACCCGATGAGGCTCCGCCAGAAAAACCACGACCACGTCCTTGCACCGTTTGACTACGTGGGCACTCACCCCACCACTCTGGGTATCCAATAACCGCAAAGCAGCTATCAGAAGGATGACCAGGACGATGACAATGCTTACACAAGCCAACCCCATCATCGCCACGAGCAGCCGGAGCGAAACGAGGCTTTTGATGAGCAGCATAAGCGGCAACTTCATGAACATCATCACCCTTCTTTGCATGATTCCGGAGATCCTCTTTTTGTCGAACGATGTTATACACCTCCTCCATTGGTTGAATGGGTGTGCGAGACACCAAGCTGGATCGAACCGTGGTGAATGAATCATCAAGACCTGACAAGAAGTCATGAACCTTGTCTTCTTCTCGGTCTTTCTCCTGGAGTGATTGCAAATTGCATTCACATTTCCCACATTTGCAAACACGCAAGGGACAGTGGTTAGACATGTTGTCCCAAATCCTGTTTAGCTTGCCATAGTAAGCTTCGATCGCAAGTCCTCTTTGTTTGCAGCAAGCTAGCTCCGCTTTTAGTTGTTGAACACGCGGACCGTTCGTAACAGAGAATCGTTTCTTTAGGTGATCCCAGAGATCATTCGCAACATCACGATGAGAGATGTTGGAACGTAGAGATGGATCAACGGTCATCCGGATCCATGAGACCAGCAACGCTTGGATGGTCCACCAGTCTTCAAGATCTGCAGATCCTTCGTCAGGTCGGACAATAGATCCATCGAGGAATCCAAACTTTTTTCGGGAGCACAGGGCTGTCTTCAATCTGCATGCCCACTCTTCGTAGTTAGTCCCTTTCAACAACGAAAGGGAGATCACATCACCGGGATTGTCCGCAGCACTCATGTCGTATGGAGAGATCTTGTGTCGTACCTCCATGGTTGTCTGGTTCGTGGTCGCGTCGGTCGTATTGTTTTCAGCCATAATCGAAAAAAGAAATTTTTTTATTTTTTATTTTTTTTTATTGTGTTTCGTGCTCTGATACCATGTAGAATTAGAGGAAGAAGATGATTGAAATCTCGTGTATTGACTTGGAAACATATTACAAGAATATATATAATACATAAATTTATTCACCAAGACTAGTTAGCTAAACTTAAGGAAACTAAAGACTGTAATTACGTAAGTTATGAGATATCACAAATCGAATAATATCCCAATAGGCACCACACCAGATAGATCATCCTAAATCGGACTTTGCCGTTTTACATCGTTATTAAATACGTACATATGCGTTCAATGATTGATGTATCCAGGCTCCCTGGCCCATGCAGCTGATTTTATTTGTTTACGAAAAACGCAACCACTCTGATGCAATCGAGAATTATTATTGCTCGCTTCTTACCGAATTCAAATAACTTGACCCCACCAATCCGATAAGGCTATGTGTCTCACCCTCAATCCTCATGACCGATCCTAACAAATTTGGACTTCCGAAAAATAAAATAAATGTGTTTCTTTCAACTAGTTCCACTTGACTTGAGCCTGTAAGCTTATTTAAAAGACGTTAGAACTTGATCCTTCTAAGCCAATGTCCCATATAAGTTTTATTTAACGGCTGGTTTCGAAAAATGGAGAAACTTATGAGCTTCAGAGTTTAAAATAGAACTTACTAGCTACTTAGCTAGCTATAATGATTATCACAACAATCAAATTTCTTTTTGCACATCTTTTTGTTATTGGCGTGTAAGTGTATAACAATAATTTTTTTCCAAGAAATACAGGGTTCGTTTATCTGATTCCACTTCTATCGCTAATTAATTTGCACAAGATGATTTGAATTGTCACATGTACTATATAATTAGACTCCAAATTTCTTGGGCTATTTTTTTTTGTATCAAGAGCAATTGTATATGCCCATTAATGTATCTACCCGGCTTTGTGGAGAGTAACGACGGTTCAACAACTTTTGCTTGATGAGGCTGTCTCATGGTCTCTTTTGAATTCTCGGGAAAAAGTATATAAAGTCAATCCCTTATGGTTATTACTGTTTTCTATAAAGCAGGATGAGTTCATTTCTTTAACTCATGTTTGTTAGAGCTTTCTCTTTGTAACCTAGTCTGAGATAAAATGAGATGGTCTACTTGAATGTCCCCTTACGTTATCATATATTTTGCATCTACGTACTTGGGAGTAGTTATGCATCGGCGCAGTCCTGCCTCCACGACCTCTAGATTTACTACCCCTAAGAACCATTAGATCGATCTAGAAACGAGATGAATCAAAAGAGAAAAGTTTGGGAGAGAAATCGCACTTTGAGAGAGGAGAGAGTTGAGTGTAAAATCCTAGATCGAGTTTCCCTAATAATAAACGAAGAGAAGTCGTTTTGGTTTACCTAGTTATTAACGAAAGAGAGTCGCTATATGATCGCAAGAGAGTCGCAGTGTAAGTTTACCTAGTTATTAACGAAAGAGTGACAAATTGGTAGCAAAAGAGTGACAAATTGAGATAGTCATAATATAGTGGCAAATCAGTCACAATGTGTGACCATTTTAAGACTACCATATATACATCACAAAATAAAAATCTTGAATTCTACACATTATGAACAAAACTGTTTATATAAATCACTAATGATAACTCATAGTAGTAGTATAAAGTACATGTAATAGTAAGATTTAGTAAAACAATGTTTACATCACTTAGTTTTGAACTTTTCTTCATTGCAACACATTCTCATAAAAGAACATGTAAAATAGTCCTAATGTAGCCACTAATGTAAGACCCTTTTGTGATCTTTATGTTTTGTCGTTAATAAGCGACGTTTTTCTCTCCAATTTTTTTATAGTAGTTGAGTCGTCGCAAAATAGTCTCAAAAGTGTCTCTATTTTGTGACTGAATAAGTAGTCACAAAATGTAATCCCCTGAATAAGTAGTCACAAAATGTAGTCCCAAATTACAGGTTTTCTTGTAGTGTCAATTTTGGTTGATTAATTAAAAAGAAGTGAATAAGAGTGGTTCATCCTTAGGAGTTAATTCAAATATTTTTCAAAATAAACTTATTAGGAGTTTCTAAACACTTTATTTTTAAGTATCAGCTTACTATGCATATAAATCACCATATGTATTAATGTATATATAAATACTTATTAAATAACATTTTATTTTGTACTTTTATGTATGCAGTATATACACAGAGATATAGTTGTCCTCGCGATTAAGATGTGTATGGGCATTATTATATTTCTAGAGGATGATGTGCCAACTACCCACATCAATAACTCTATCAACTAAAAATACGACCCATAAAATAGTGGTTGTTAAAATATGAAGAATAGAAGATTCTGGCATGCCTGTCAAATGATTAAAAGAAACGGTAGAAACCATGTTTTTAACCGTCACGTTCACTATATAAACCAGGGCGACGACAAGTATTATCGTATCATCCAAAACAAAGCATAAGAAAAAAATTAGTGAAAGCTTTAAAACGAGAGAGAGAGAGAGATATATATAGAAATGGCAACTTCGGGAACATACGTAACGGAGGTTCCATTGAAAGGATCGGCTGAGAAACACTACAAGAGGTGGAAGACCGAGAACCATGTCTTCCCTGACGCCATCGGCCACCACATCCAAAACGTCACCGTTCACGAAGGTGAACATGACTCCCACGGCTCTATCAGGAGTTGGAACTACACTTGGGGTACACATTTACTTATACACTTTCTCTCTCTATTTAACACTTTTTTTTACACACAGTGTGAGAAACTAGGGTCTTGGTAGTCTATATTTGCCAAATATGAATTATGGTGGTTAATTAATGTATGCTCTCTCTAGGGTTTTGTTCACTATGCATGACGTAGTACGTGACTTTAACAACCTATGCAGATGATCTAAATGGAACATTAGTCCGCTGAAAATTCTTTGTGATCATAGTCATATTAGTCACATATTTATCTTATATATATGGTTGACTAAGTTGGATGTGGGAAGTTTTAACTAATGAACACGTACATGTGTGTGTGTAAAGATGGAAAGGAGGAGATGTTCAAGGAGAAGAGAGAGATAGATGACGAGACTAAAACGTTAACGTTAAGAGGATTGGACGGTCACGTGATGGAGCAGCTCAAAGTGTATGACGTCATCTACCAATTTATTCAAAAATCTGACGATACCTGCGTAGGCAAGATCACTTTAATATGGGAGAAGCGCAATGATGACTCTCCAGAACCAAGCGGCTACATGAAATTTGTCAAGAGCTTGGTTGCTGACATGGATAACCACGTAATCAATACTTAATTATCGCCACCAAAGTCACAGTCATCATCATCATCATCATCATCATCATCATCATCATCATCATCATCATCATCATCATCATCATCGTCATCATCATCATCATCATCATCATCATCATCATCATCATCATCATCATCATCATCATCATCATCATCATCATCATCATCATCATCTTGATTTATGAATTAAGGTGCTTTTTCAGTATAATAAATGGGTATTGTGGAGTTTCATTTCTATGTGTACGTTTGGTTCTGTATGATGCTTTAATATGTTGTTGTGCTCATCATATATCGGGTTCGATATAATGATTGTCAAGAATAAAATTATCACATGTTTCAATGTTTGTTTAATTCACAATTTTTCATATTTATACAGATTATTAAACATCTTGTGACCAGTACTTTTGAATTAGGCAAATTATGAATACCTAAAAAACAATACATAGATATTTCAGCAAATTTTAAATTATGAAATATCTATGTGACACATGCTTATTATACATCTCAGTTTCACCTAAATCGCAAAGTTATCCCCCTAATCTACATAGACAAACCTCAGAAATATCACTGCTGTAGATTTTTGTTTTTACAAATTTGCCGAAAGATCTTTATAAAAAAAAAAAACATTGCCGAAAGACCCCTTAATCTAGAAATTAAGGTCTGTCGACTTGATAATTTTTCCATTTTTCTGTGATATTGTGGATCGATTTTTCTTGGATTAAACAAAAGAAAGTAATTACATGAGTTTCAAACATTTTTTCCCGTCAAAACAAAGACCCTCATAGAAAAATAAATGACGAAAAGCATCACTTAACTTAAATTTTTATATTTGTTGCAAAAAAAAAAAAAAAACTTTCAACTTTTTATATTTCCAAGATGTATCCTTAAACATGACGATGTGGGGAAAAAAACATAAAGACGAGTAGACAACATGTATAAATATTTACTTCATCAAGCGGGTACGTAAGTTGGTATGACCTGAAAACTTTTAAATTTTTGATCAGATACAATATTAGTTTGAGAAGTTATTTAATGTTTCATTTACAAGTTTAAAATATGTTCAAGGAATGTTTTATAGTCAATTAGTCACCAACTTACGTACGTACCCGCTTGATTAAGTAAATATTTTTTTGTTATAATGCGCCTGTTTGTAACATTTTGTGTTGAGGACCATAAGTGGCACCACACCCGATAGATCATTCTTAATCGAACTTTGCCGTTTTACATCATTATTAAATTGTAACGTACATATATATGCGTTCAATGATTGATATATCCAGGCTCCCGTGGCCCATGCAGATGATTTTATTTGTTTACGAAAAACGCAACCACTCTGCTGCAATCGAGAATTATTATTGCTCGCTTCTTACCGAATTCAAATAACTTGACCCCACAATCCGATAAGGCTATGTGTCTCACCCTCAACCCTCATGGCCGATCCTAACAAATTTGGACTCCCGAAAAATAAAATAAATGTGTTTCTTTCAACTAGTTCCACCTGACTTGAGCCTGTAAGCTTATTAAAAAGACGTTAGAACTTGATCCTTCTAAGCCAATAAATGTCCCATATAAGTTTTATTTAACGGCTGGTTTCGAAAATGGAGAGACTTATGAGCTTCAGAGTTTAAAATAGAACTTACGAGCTACCTATAATGATTATCACAACCATCATATTTCTTTTTGCACATCTTTTTGTTATTGGCATGTAGTGTAAAACAGTAATTTTTTTCCAAGAAATACAGGGTTCTTTTTTTTTTTTTTTTTGACAACGAGAAATACAGGGTTCGTTTATCTGATTCCTCAACTTCTAACGGTAATTAATTTGGACAAGAGGATTTGAATCGTCACATGTACTATATAAGAGCATCATTAGTGGAGTACCTCTCCTAAGTTACTCTCAAATTAATTAATCATATAATTAATAATAATTTAAGTAAAGCAATCCTAAGAGTATTTTTGCAAAATCATTCATTTACTAGAGAACCCAAAGAAGGTTACTCAATCTTTTAAATAATAATTTTTTAATTTATGTTTAGTAATTATCAAACTTTAATAATCTAAAATGACAAAACAATTATTAAAATTTTTATATTACATAAAACTTTGGAATCTTAAATATATTTTATAAACTTTGGAATATTAAACATTTTTTACAAAATTCAAAATAGATCACATATTTTACAAAATTTGAAATATTAAACTTATTAAACAAAATTCGGAATGCAGAATGCAAAAGTAGTAATTCTTCAAACAATTAACTTAAAAATCCAAAACTTTTTATAAAATCCAGACATCAATAGTAGTAGTAACTAGATAAAAATCCCAAACACCAACAAGCATTCATAAAAACAACAAAAAAAAAGTAACAAGGCTTTTGATTTGATCCTGCGATACCAAAAAAAACAGACCCAATAAGTTTTGTATGTTCTTTAAACTTCAAGCTTAGTTCTCATTACTCTAAAACATCCCGAAGCTTCAAGTTTCTCTTTTGCTTGTGTTGAGAAGGCACAAGCTTTGAAGTTGAGCTTTATGCAGAGCCGTCTACGGGGGCAGAATTAGCTGATGGAGTTTCTTCCGGTGTTGTGGATGCTGTTTCAGAACTAGGGATTGTTGCATTTATATCAGCAAGAACAACTTCAACCATAAATTTAGGCGACGGTAGCTTCCTCTGCATTGAAACAAGGTCAAACAGAAAGATATATCATTTCAAAACGGGAGGATTGATGGAGAAAGACCCACCAATCAGACTTCACACACAGATTGATTAAAAAGACTCAAATATTGTTGATATACCATCTGTAGTGATATACCATGTACTCCCGAATGGTCCCATGTACTCACATATACCAAGCTCTCGAGTCATTCAAATACTACAGGCCCTCCTCCTAACCAATAACTTCTTTACCAGTTATAATTGCAAAAGAATCTCATCACATTTCTATTCCTTTGAAAGTTGAAACTGAGAAAGTAATTGAGCCTAAATATGTTTAGCCTCTTTGCTAGATCACACTTCTAAGAAAGGCTTATTATATGCTTTAGAGTAATGAGAACTAAGAGCTGATACCTTTTCAGCGACTAAATCAACGTCTTTATCTGGAGTTTCAAAATTAGGCAAAGTATAAGACACACCGGTGTCTTCCTCAGGTATTACAGCTTGGGTTTCTGTTGATATCTGTTCTGAACAACCTTCACTAGCTGCACCAGTTGCAGGAAAAATCACGACTTTAACTCTTAATCCTTAATCCTGCACTAGAAGCCCCTAACTAACACCATATTCAGTGGGCTATACATACATATAGTCATTCACATGTTAATAGACTGATCAAGAAAGCGCTACTAACATTGACAAGGAATTTTTCATTGAAACACAAGGATCAGTTTTAAGAAAATACAAGATCGTCCACGGTGCTTACAAAACAAATGCAAGAGACTCAAGCAAGAAAGTGTTTTTATGCACAGAACTAATTGGAACTATATCACATTCACGTTACTAGTTAATCAACACTATGAACTTCTACTTTCTAGTACTTTTCACCTTCTATTGCTGAAGAAACATCTAGCCACTAGTCCTAAATTCTAGAGTATAACCTAACTGTCCCAATTAAAGAATCGAGATTAAAAGTTAGTTCAGAAACATACCTGGAGTAAAAGCATGACAATCGCAAAAATAACTTTAGCGATCTCTGTCAAGAAGTTGACGCTAATAGGACTGAAGTTGAACTTCCCATCCACCTTAGACATGTACACCAATGGCCATTGCATTATTCGATTTGCAGTCTTGAGTTAAGACCAATCATCGATTCCAATCATCTACATACAAAAAAAAAAATCAAAAACTGATTGTAACCGTTCAACCTTTCTATCATTTAAAATTAGGAGGATATGGTCCCAAAAGCTTACCGAGAGCCAAATGTTTCCCCTAATTGAGTATTCACCGATAGAATTGAAAGGAAAAACGAAGAAGAAGAAACATACCAAACGAGGAAGTAAGAAGAGAGGTCTGGTGATTTCTCCAGGCCAGTGAGGCAGTGACCATCTCTCCAGACTCCACCCCAAAGTCGCGTCGGTGGAGATAATGACCCAGATGACGATAACGGCAGGGAGGGTCGCGAAACAGAGAATCGATTGATTTTTCTGGTTTTTGGTGGATTCGTCTTTTAGATCAAGAGAGAAAAGAGAGAGAAGATCAGGAAAGAAAGAAAGAAGAAAATAGAATGAAAAAACAAAAAATCTTTTATATTTATGCATCAACGTATCAAAACACGCCACGTAGCGTTGCTTAACGCGTTGCTCAATTCCTTCTCACAGAATCGATTCTCTTCATAATTGACCAAAAAATAGATTTTTTATTATGTTTTGGGCCCTACATACAAGAGTAACGCTGTGAGAATCTCCCACTAAAGATGGTCTAATTAGACTCCAAATTGCTTGGGCCAATTCTTTTTGTATCAAGAGCAATTGTATAGGCCCATTAATGAATCCATCCGGGGTTGTGGAGAGTAACGACGGTTCGACAACTTTTGCTTGATGAGGCTGTCTCATGGTCTCTTTTGAAATCTCTGGAAAAAGTATATAAAGTCAGTCCCATATGGTTATTACTGTTTTTCCATAAAGTAGGATGAGTTCATTTCTTTAACTCATGTTTGTTGGAGCTTTCTCTTTATAACCTAGCTAGTCTGAGATCAAATGAGATGGTCTACTTGAATGTCCCCTTACGTTATCATTGATTTTGCATCTACTAGGGAGTAGTTATGCATCGGCGTAAAACTTCTATGAAGCCTTCATGCTCACTACAGGGTACAAGTGTT
Organism: Camelina sativa; assembly: GCF_000633955.1. NCBI lineage: Eukaryota > Viridiplantae > Streptophyta > Magnoliopsida > Brassicales > Brassicaceae > Camelina > Camelina sativa. The sequence continues at coordinate 9,545,222 of NC_025696.1, forward strand.
ATGAATCTTATGATATTTTCTTACTCTCAGAATTTATCTAGGCATATGTTTAACAAATATATATATTTACTTACACTGACTCACATCCAAAAATATATGTTGAGAACCATAGAATTTATTTCTCTAGAGACAGGGACAAAGATCATAAAATGATATGACAAATGACTTTACAAAACAATTAAGATTGCGTTATGATTTGTATATATACTAATAAACGATTATATATACTATCGATATTTCCTCGTGATTATATGTGTTTATATACAGTATAATTGGTAATCTCAACGTCAGGAACATACGTGACCGAGGTTCCGCTAAAAGGAACCGCAGAGAAACTGTTGATGGATGAGTCTTCGATTTACCCTGCAAAAGAGAAAGGCAAGAAGAGTGAGATTGTGATGATGAAGAACCAGAAGCGTGGATGCTAAACGAAGAAGAAGAAGAATCGTGAAAGAGGAGAAGTGGAGAAGAACAATGAAGTGTTATGGGCCTGTTGGTGTATGAGTGGTCAAGGCCCATGTCAAAGAAGAATTGTTAAAGGGTTTAGTTAAGACCCACTTGGTTGTGATGTTGTTTTGTTAAGTTTTAACTAAGTTAGTTAAGTCTAAGTCTAGAGTTGGTACAAATTGATGAGAACTGTTAAGAGTACAAGTTAGGACATTGACATGTAAGGTGTGTAGCCGAGCTAGTGGAGAGTTGTTAGTCTAAAGCTTTTGAGTAAACTATGTAAGTGTGGAAAACCTTGTTATAAGGGGGTGTATGTGAGAGTGTAAGATATATGAGAAAATGAATGAATGAGAGTTCTAAGAAAATTGAGTTCTTTGAGTGAAGAAAGAAAAGAAACAAACTTGAAATCAAAGTGAAAATATCAACAGAAACACTACAAGAGGTCGAGGAACGAGAACCATGCCTTCCCTGATGCCATCGGCCATCACATCCAAAACGTCACCGTTCACGACGGCGGCGAATGGGACTCTCACGGCCATGGGGTCATCAAGATTTGGAACTACACAATGGGTATACATTTGCTTAGACCTTCTATATATATAGTCCAACAATGTATATATACAACTAATTACATATAGTCCATGTGTGAAACTAGGATTTTGGACCCTTTGGTAGTACGCTATTGCCAAGTTAATCATTCGTCAGTGGATTCAAGACGGTTATGGTCATCTGTAATTTGGATGCTACACCCTTTTGGGTTTTGTGGCGGTTAAGAAAATATATAATTCATCTTCTTGAGAACCGTATGACGATACAATATAATAGCACTAAATTATGCAACTAAATTTACAACAAATAATGCAACTCAATAGTATTTGGTGCACCCGAAAGGACAAGAAGCTAATGTCCCTTTCTGATTTTCCTACACCAATCCATGAGGCACACAAAATAGATGGACACACCACCACCAAAGGGATGGATGATGTATAACGTTGATCCGACAAGACACTATCAATAATTCAATATATTGGAACACGTTTTAATTAATAGCTTTCGAAATTAAAGAAAGTAAAAAGTTGAGATGTGATTTTGCTCAAAAAAAAAAAAAAAAAAAGTAAAAAGTATACACTACTAGTGTTAGCTCACGCTACTCTTAAATAATCGTTATTCTATTTTTAAAAAATAATATAAATTAATATATTATTTTTTTTTGGTGTACATCAAAATTCAAAGACTACGTAATATGAATTTAAATAAAATAAGTAAATCAAATTTTCTTTTGATGATAATATATTTAGTGCAATTAAGTCATATTGTATCTTATATGCCATATGCCATATATTTTTGTAGCTGTAGTCATATTTCAAAATCATTGTGATATATATTTTCATAAAATTTATTTTGTAGTGTTAGTTATGCATTTTTTTTATTTTCTTTATCGTGATAGTTTAAAGAGATTTAAAATGTTTCAATTTAGAAAAAAATCAAAATAATAAACAGTAGGTTTAGAGTGTCTCATACATATATAACTAAGTGAGTCTAATCATAGATTATTAGACTAATATATTTTTCATAAAGGTAAAATAAAGAAACAGCAACTACTTTATTAAGTTATTATCTTAAAGTCTTTAATTTTGTCTGGACTTTGATTTATATGAAATAATAATGTTTTATATAGATTATAATTAAATTATATATCATATATTATATTACATGTATATTCTATTCAAATAAAATGAAACTTTTATTAACTTAAGATATCATTGGTTAAATCAAGGAAAAATAATGATATTGTAGAATTTATAAAATTACTAGATTTTAACTCGCGGTACACCGCGGGACAATTTTTTAACTAAAATTTTTAATTTTTATTTATTTTTTTTATATTTTTTTTATATATTGTATAATTGTATTTTGAAAGTTACTTCTAGGATTTCACCCGTATACCACAGAAAATGATTTATTTTTTACAGTCGTAATTAAATCAACTTTATTTACTATTTTTAGATTCAACCCGTTAATACATATACAGTAAAATATTAGATTAGTTACAGGAAAAAAAATCCTAAATTATCATATAAATTACATGATTATCATGCTCACATATTACTCTATTAAATCATTACAAAGTGCATAGAGCATTTAATAGTTACTTTGGAATCAATTAAACAATTATCATTCAACAAAAACTATGAACAACTTCGCAAACTCATCTCTTTATTCTCTCCTCCTCCAACATATTTTCCTCATCTATGGCCTCAACATAGGCCCCTTTAATTTACTTCCAATTGTTTGAAAAGATATACAAATGGATCAAAGTAAAATTCTGGGGTGTACCAAAAACCGAAAAGCTTGGTAAGTGCAAAAAGATAGTATATATACAATAATAAATCTAAAAGAGAAAGGCACTCTAGCTTGGTAAGTGCAAAAGGATAGTATATATTAGGATTCTCATGTATGTCATATGGTAGTATGAATCTGAACTCACCAGAAATAAATATAGAATATAAAAAAATAAAATTAAACATTTAACAAATTTTGGAAATAAAACTATAAAATCGAATCACCTATATGTTATTATTAAAAACAGATACAAATATATTTGCCAACCCCATGAATATTCCTAACAATGCTATCGAACTAAACATGCATTAAAAATTGTAAAGTCTTAGAAATGTAATATACGAAAATAATGCATCAATTAAACAAACATCAAATTCAGAAAAATAAGAACAGGAATATCATAATAACTCCTGCTATAACAGCTAAACTTTGAAGAATATGAACCTATCTCTTGTGTGTACTGGATGCTTGTAGTGTAGAGTGAATGTCATATATATATATAGTGTTTGAGCTGATGGTAGGGTTTCGTCATTGTGAATGTTCTAAAGTCTTGATTAGCAAGTTTGGAATATACTTTTCTCGATTTGATTTGTTTTGATTTATGGAAGGTTGTTAAGGTATATTAATCTAATATGCTCGATTAATGGTAATTAAATTTACACCATTATTGCCACAATCATTTAGGGGTTTAATTTCGTAAGGTGAATGAGTATTTTAGAAATCTGGAATAAATCTTAATAATGCATATTAATCAGCAATCTAATAAGATATTAGCAAATATGTAATCGTTTATTAAATTCAAATTAAATCTTTCCTAAAATACAATCGACTATAATTGGTTGCTATATTATAGGGATGTAAATAAGTAGAGTTTAACTAAAATAGAAGATTCGTGTGACTAAGAGGATCTGAATACACAATTTATGCCATAAAAATTTTTTGGTGAAACCCGGCCGAAAATATTTGGCAATATTAGGGAGGATCCGATTAATTGAATCGGTTATAATTTTAAGTAAAAACCCGACCAGAAATAGACAAAAAGTGATAGCACAATTTGTACTTCAAAAATGTTAAGATAGATGTATATATAGATTTAAGAGTTTATATAGTCTCTAAAGATCTATTAAAATATGTTTGGAGATTTTTATGGGATTAACAATTTAATGCGTAGAGTTGTTTTTAGAAAAATCGAAATGTATAGATGTTGTCAAGATTTTTATGGAAATAAACATAACAAAATTAGGTGGATTTAAATAGTTCCATTAATTGAGTTTTTATGAAATGTTATTTTAGGAAAATCTGTAGGGGTTAATGTTGCAAAAAAACAAATTAAATAAGATAAACTTCAAGGGCATAAACCAAAATATACTTCAAAAATGTTAATATAGATGTGAGATTTGAAATATAAGGCCATGAGGGTTATAGTGAGATATGTGTCTTTCTTTTAATAGATAATACAGAAATCGATGTATCAAAAGTAACTATTTGAGAGTTACAAAAGTGCAATTAAGTGCATACTAATACATTTTTAACATGTTCTATTATATTAAATTAAATTCATTGAGAATGCTACTATAATATTATTATGAGAGTTACAAACAAAATTTTATACTTTTCCAACTCCTAAAATTAAAACCCATTTAATTTAAAAGTGAGTGTTGGTGAGTCAATAATTTGATTCAAAAGTATAAAATGTTACACATTGATCGTTTAAAAGGAATAGAAACATCTAATTCTCAAATAAACTTGATTTTTTTATTAAAACCAACATATCTGAATTTAAATTTAACTATGGAAATTTTAAAAATAAATATGAATAGATTAAAAAGACAAGAAATATAAAAGAAATATTTTAGTTTTATATAAATAAAATAAAAATTGAAAACAATGTTAAATATATATAATAATTTCTAGATTGAAATATATAATCAAATTCTTACAAAACATATGAGATATAACAACATTTGATATTGGTGGCAGAGAAGGAGAGAATGATTACTTATAAGACGATAATACAAATTAGATAATGGAGATGAATCTTTAAAACTAAGAACAATGTAAAATATATATCTTGTAGTCTCTAAAATTAAAATTTAGCATTAAAATTTACAATGATATCTCATTTGTTTTTTTGTAACCTATACAACAAAAATAAGAAATTGAAAACAAAAAAAAAAACAAAAAATGATTTGAGGTATTGTGGAAGAGAATGAGAGAAGTGGAAGACAATAATAGAAGTGGAAGACAATGAGAGAATGTGAAAATGAGAAAGTAAAAGAATGCAAATATGAGAGAACGAGAGAATGCTTATTTATATGATAAGAATTGATATAAGTTACATTTAGAATTATGGAGTTACAATAACAATTTATTGTGTTTTAATAAAATTGAATGGTGGAATATGATTAATGCATAATTTAATTTATTTTCATTTATAATTTTATTTTAATGTGTGAGTTAAATGTATTGTGTTAATTGAGTTTTAAATATTGTTTAAAGCAATTAAACAATTAGAAAGAAAAAAAAAAAAAAATTAGAACTCTTAAATGAAAATCAACCAATAAGGAGATATCAAAACCTTACTTTTATGTATATGATTTATAGATTGATACATTGAAAAAACTATGCTCTATTTTAGAGTTAAAAATAGAATATATATTGGAGATAGTCTTAGCATACATGATGTTTGTGTAGAGACCATATATCATATATTCAAGACGAAAATTGAGTATTGAAAATGGTTACAAATATTACCAGATAAATCTCATATTTCCCTATATTTTTTCCAAAGCTTTAATATATGGATGCGATCAAGACTTATATGATGATTCGCTAGATCTCTATAACCAAAAAATTATTATCGAAACTCAGTAACCATGAAATTAAATAAATAAAAATTAAGTTTTAGTCTCAGTCGTAAAGAAAAATAATTGATAAATATTTATATTTTTGCGAGTGGTTTTACAACTTTATATTTTCTTTAACTCAATCTTAATATTTGATTTTCTTTTTGACTTCACAATTTGTTGCTACGGTTTGATTTCTTCAACTAGCCTCCTAACAAATTTCTTCTGAATTAGAAACTCTATATGAATGCTTAAATTAAAATATGCTTTACTTCTATGATGATGGGTTATTTCTCGGTCCTTGTCTATATTCTTATTCATTATGTTAAAAAAATGAACTCTCCAACATGTCAATTGGTGTAGATGGAAGTTAAGACAAAATCAGAAAAATTGATATCAACAATAGATACATTCCAATTATTTTTCTGACATAACTACATTCCTAATTTATTTTAACTTACATCTAAATGTTTTCTAGTTATTATATTTGAACTTATCATATCTATATGTTGACTTTTCCATCAGATGTGTTTTATATTTTATCATAAATGTATAATTTTTTTTTTTGTTTCAATTGGTTTGATCAGTAGTTTTATTTGTAGGTTATATACTTCTATGGTATATGCTTTCATTAGGAAATATATTATACTTCTATGATGATGGGTTATTTTTCGGTCCTTGTCTCTATTCTTATTCATTATGTTAAAAAAATGAACTCTCCAACATGCCAGTTGGTGTAGATAGAAGTTAAGACAAAATCAGAAAAATTGATATCAACAATAGATACATTCCAATTATTTTTCTGACATAACTAAATTCCTAATGTATTTTAACTTACATCTAAATGTTTTTTTAGTTACTATATTTGAACTTATCATATCTATATGTTGACTTTTCCATCAGATTTTGATGATCTTAAAATAAAATATGGGGGAAAAAAATCAGACCGACTCAAATTCATCCAATCAATGAACTAAACTTCAAAAACCTGAATTTTGTACTATACTAATGAGATTATGAATCTAGACAATATGTTTAATAAGGTAACAGAAGAATCACCAATGATTATTTTGAATAATTAATAAGTATATTCCTGATTTACCATATGCTTCAGTGCTAATTTTGTAATCATCCTTAATATAATTTTTTTTTGTAATAAATGCATATTAAAATATGGCTCATGTCATAAAAATTTATGAAATATCTTATACTATATCTCACATTAAATTCATGAAAAGAAAAGTGTGTCAAATTTAATGTTTTTAGATTCGATTTATCATCGCTATTTTCTAATCATTTAAAATAAATAGTATAATTACCATTAAATTATTTTTTGAAACTATTGATTTCTATTATTTCATTGGAAGATTAAGCAATTATGTTATTTTTATTTTCTTGTAGTACATGCGTATTAAAGACAGTCAAACTGTAACTTATAGACTATTAATTTAATTTTATCTGAGTTTTGTCTTTAATACAATATATATTATTATTGAATACAATGTGATTTTATAAATATATTAGAACATATTTTATATTTTTAAAAGTATTTTCTATTTTCTATTTTTATATTTTATATTTTATATGTTATGTTATGTGATTTTACAATGTGTTTTATATTTTATCATAAATGTATATTTTTTTTTTTGTTTCAACTGGTTTGATCGGTAGTTTTATTTGTAGGTTATATACTTCTATGGTATATGCTTTCATTAGGAAATATATTATATGTTAAAACTAAAAGTTGGAAGAAATATATTTTTGTAATAATGTGAAATTTTTTTTTTAAAAGCAAAGTATACATCATATAAGATATAAATAAAATGAAGTATATAAAAATATTTAATTAAAGATTAGTAAAAAAGACATGTGTCACAAATATAAAACGCCGAATGTCGCATTGACAAGCAAAGTTAGAAAAAAACCTTCTCTTATATAAGATAATTGAAAACTGACAAACTAGTGTTACTTATACAAAATAACTAACCAACCCAGTTTTAAATTAAGGATCCTAAATCACAATGTGTAGTAATTCAGTTTATCTCATTTTGTTTTCTCAAAACACTAATGTTATTTTTGTTCGAACAAGAAACGAGAGAGAGAGAGAGAGAGAGAGAGAGAGAGAGAGAGAAGAGAAACTAAGGAGAGGGGAGTCATGTCTGATTCTGATAAAGAGGTCGAGAATCAGATTCTTGAAGCTGGGGTTAAGCTTGTTGACCCACCTTCTTCTGTCGATGAGCTTCTTTCTCTCCTTGACGTG
>NC_025696.1:9554460-9554952 GCF_000633955.1 Camelina sativa
ATCGATCGACACCGTGAGGCATCGGTCGACACTGGTCTCAGCCGAGACTTGTTTTCCTGGTTTGATGTATTGTTGTGTGTTGTTTGTTTTGCTTAAACATGAGGGTCTCATATGCTTGTGTGTATAACCTAGTAGATGGGAGGACGGCCTCACTAAGTATTTATGATAATACTTACGCATCTCAATTGTTGTTTGTGGTGTGCAGGTAAAGGAAAAGTGTGATCGTGGAATCAAAGGCAATGAGGAGGAGGATGTTCTAGAGGTTTGATTGATTGTGGTCTAGCTATTGTTAGGTTGCTAGTATTGAGTTGATAGAGTATTGTAGGATGTTCGAACTTTGCTATTTCGTTATTGGTTATTGGATTATTGCTGTTGGTATTCTTTTTGGATTAATGGAAACTGTTTTATTTGGTTATCCGCGGTTATTGATTGTTGCTAGGATGTTAGTGGGTATGGGACCACTAGTAAATTAAGGTATTAAAAAAAAAAAAA
>NC_025696.1:9555836-9556057 GCF_000633955.1 Camelina sativa
CGGATGATGGAGCAGCTGCGGCATGTGGGAGCAGGGTATTTCTCAGGAAGTACCGATCCGAGTGTAGCGGATGAGTGGAGAGAGCGGATGGAGGATATTTTCCTTTCGCTTAGGTGTCCCGACCGGTACAGGGTGGATCTGGCAGTGTTTTACTTGTTAGGAGATGCACGTGTTTGGTGGAGGTCGGTGACAGCACGGAGGGTGCAGCGGGGTATGTCTTG
>NC_025696.1:9556157-9572769 GCF_000633955.1 Camelina sativa
TATTACTAAAATATAATTTTGAATCAAGAACTGATCACAACTGAAAAAAAAAATCAGGAACAAGTCACGGCAGAAAAAAACAAAAAAACAGGAACAGATCACTTATCCTTTTCTATATAGGTAAGGACGTAAAGTAAGTAATAGGGATTAAGAGAAGAAAAAAAAAAGGTAGAGAATTCAGCCGTGATAAGCATAACAGCCATATTCACATATAATCTCTCTGAACAAATCACATATTCACATATCAATCATACATGAACAGATTACATGAACCTGCAACTTAGAACACTAAACTGAAAATGCAAAAATTCCATTAACACTTTAACAGCAAGACAATCATACATAAACCTGCAACTTAGAACACTAAACTAAAAAATCAAAAGTTCAAAACAGAATGTAATCAAAGGTCAAAGATAAGTATGAAACATTACCATTACAGATGTGTTCAGATCTGTATTGCTTCAGCTTCCAAGCCTCCAATGATACTCACAAACAAAAATCTCTCAAGTCTCACCTCTGTGTCGGAGTCGTAAGTCGTAAAAAATAAAAGACTCTTCAGTTTCCTTGTTAAGCAAACTGAAAACATTCTTAAGTCTAGGGTTTTCTAAGTTTTACTCTAAAACTTTTAAAGAATCTAAGTGAAACAGAAGTTTCAAAGAAAGGTTTCAGACTTTGACGGGTCGACCCGCAAACCCGTAATCCGCAACGGGTTAGCCCGCTCCAACCCACGACCCGTGATGGACTAATCCGCTAGGCCCGCTATTTCATGGACACAAAAAATGATGTCCAAGTCCGCCCGCTATGATACTAAATGGGCTAGGCCCGCGGGCATGAGGCCCGCTTGACACCTCTAGTTGGATTGGTTTAGGGATTGCATTTGGTCAGAAGAACTGGTTGAGGCATTCTATCGACATGGAGACTCCGAGACTAGAGGATGCATTTGTAAGATTGAAGAGCTTCTGTGACCGCCATTCCATTATAGTTGAATCTTCACTTAAAGACGTCAGTGACGTCCGTCAACTAAAGACTTCCGATTTCTCGAATATATCTGAGGCTAAGATATAAATGGGGATGGTTTGCTGATACGAAATAATAAATCATTAAGAGTTTGTGATAAATAAAATGGTGTTTTAATCCCTCACATCAATCATTAAGAGCATGTATCTTTGAGAAATTATTTCCATGTATTTTCTAATTTTCTACTCATCTACGAAACAAATAAAATTCTATTTATTCTCAGTTGAATAGATTGGCTCGATTTAAGTTCAGAATTTATTATTTGGAACCTTATTATTTATTAGGAGCCAACAAAACAAATTGAACCAGAGATTACAGCCAAAGTGAATAGTTTGGTTTTAGTTTGGTTCAGCTAAAATTTAACCTGATTAAATCCATACACGCTTAATTAACACTGATTCAATCCATAAAAAAGTAAAGTAATAATGATTTCATTTGCTTTTGGTTCAAAAGAAATTAAAGAATCGTATTTTACACGACTCATATCTACAGAGGCCGGTGGTGTTGTGGGGGTATTTTTTTCGTTAGAAACTACAAACAAAAACATACGGATCAACGTACGAATCTTTTGCCTCTTCTTATATTCTCGTGAGCTATCAACAAAACAAGTAAGAAATAAGATTCCGACTACACAACAAGCTCAATTGCGCATGTGTTTTCAGTGTTTGTTACGAGGAAGAAGATGATAAAAAGTTGTTATGACTTAAAAAAAAAAAAAAAGTTGTTATGAGTTTCAAAATATCTACAGTATTTCTCATTATCTGTATTATGTTAGCTGTACAATGTACCTACTAATATATATATATATATATATATATATATATATATTTTATTATATAAACCTTAATTTTTAAAGTTAATAATTTACATAATCCCCACAAGCGTCAATTTTAACGTGTTATAATATATGTACAGTAGTATTTCTTTTTTATTTTTGATCACCATCAAGAGTTTACTCAATTTATCAATTAAGTGATTTCATTTGGAATTCGAGTATTAAAATATATGAGAGAATTCCATTAATTTTGTTGACATTTATCAGTAAATAATTCAAAAATCAAGTACTTCTGAGCAATATATAAAGGTAATCCTCAATTCTTGAGCTAGTTTTTGGTATGGTATCAAAATTTATAGTTGTTTTAACAAATAATTTTCATAAAACTGGTTTTTCACGGATCTGTAAAAATGACATCTTGTAGTGGTATTTCGATATTTAAGGTTTGGACAATTTTTGGCATGAGGCCTAGCTTTTTTAAGTCTTATCCATATTCGCTCGTTTAATTATTTTAAGACAAACAAACTACTTTGGGTTGACAAAAGTATTATTCTCACATTTGTAATCACCTTAATTAGAGGGAAATCAAGTTTTAACATGTAGATGCATTATTTCATTTTGTCCTCTCAATTCATTTTTCAACATCCCACGTGAAATATCACGTGAATATTCGTTGGCAACCAAGATAAGTGTACTATGTACTAGGCAGTGTAGTATGTACTAATAGTAGAGACTAAATTTTTCACGGGTCGACATGTTGAGCAAAGAATTTTTGTTTGGTTTTGTTTGGTATTATATGTAAACAGAATAATAGATTCAGTTAAATCATGTATGTGATTGATCTTTAATATTTTTTGTGTTAAAGAGTATCATTTAGACACATTTTACCTAAATTAAAAAAAGATAAAAAATATATACATACATGTTCTTATTTAATAAGTGATTAATAGGTTAAATTAATTATAGAATTAAAGTAAAATTAAGAAATCTAATATAAAAGATGCATTGAAAATTGAAAATTATTTATTAAAAACGTAAAATGATACTGTTTGTGAAACAAAAATAAAATTCGAAAATAACACTTTTTGCGAAACAAAGTGAGTATTTTTTTTAATACAATACTTTTGTTATTTGGTATGTATTTTATCGGGACCTTTCGGTGCGGTATCCAAACTCCAAAGTCTTCTTACATAGAGGCTTAAAGACACTTGGTTATCAATATGAGAATACTTGGACTACCTTTTGTCTATTTATCGGCAAGACTTTAAAACTCACACAATTATTTCACTCTCGAATCAGCTCTTTTGTTGTGTCCAAATATCCAATTTAGTCTTCGAACACTTCTAATATTTTACTTTACACATTCATGTTCACCATTCTTTGTTACCTTAGGACTCAGGAGGGGGAAGGACTTGAAACCGAGTGATTGTACCGACGCCCAAATGTTAGGGTTTAACCGTTTAAGACAAGAAATATTTATACAATGTATTTGTTATTTTTGGGAACCTTTAAACATAAAGAACTGTGCATGGGTGAATATGCATTTGAATTAATTGTCTATTATTGATTATAGTCCTGACTCCTGATCCGGAGGGTGTCGCAGACTTGTATACATAATTCTATTCTGCGTGTACTAATCACCTTGATCGAAAGAAACCCACACGTTCCAACGCGTAGAGATCACTCAACATACAAATTTAACCCTAAGTTTACAAAAGATTACTTGTAATCAGCTTGATCGAAGTTTCCCACGTTCTAACGCGTGGAGACTCGACATAGATTATTTTATTATTTGTTTCTCTCTAGATTTTTTGGATACTCAGCACGTGAAAATCATGTGTTTAAGTTTTTTTTTTTTTTGAAGTGTTGAAACTTGTACTATATAATCCCCCTCGTAGCGATGAAAACAATCACCAAACCAAAAATCTAAACAAGAGAAATATAAGAAATATGGCGAAAAATACTTCCGTCAACTGGCAGTTTATTGGTAACGAAGCAGCCAAAAAGGCTTCAGGTTTTACCCTAGGCAGTTACACCTCTAGAATCATGGCTCTGTGTGACCCTAAAATAAAAGCCATTTTGCCCCCTCTAAGTGAAGCCCCCGAGACTAGCCATACCGCTGAGAAGGCAGTCGTTAAAGCTGTCCTTGACGGTAGTGGAAACGCCTATGCTCCAAGTATTGGCCTTCCCGCAGCTAAAAGGTAATATATACATCGAATTATCGTTGATCATTTAAGATATTTTTCTTGAAAAGTCCTAAGAAAAACTGTCCCACAAAAAAATTGTTTTACAATATGATCTAGCCCCATATATATATAACACTTCTAGTTTCACCTTAACTCTATTATGTATCTTTGTATATTTTCTATGACAAATTGTTTTTTGCTTCCGTTGTTCTCAGTGCTGTTGCAGAGTTTCTAAGTCGAGATCTTCCGAAGAAACTGACTGCAGATGACGTGTTTATGACCGTTGGATGCAAACAAGCCATCGAGCTTGCAATTGAAATCTTGGCTGCACCGAAAGCCAACATCTTGCTTCCGAAGCCGGGCTTTCCATGGGACATGGTCCACGCAATCTACAATAATTTTGAGGTTCGTGAATATACTTTCCTCCGTGAAAAGAACTATGAGATCGACTTTGACAGCGTACGTTCGCTTGTGGACGAGAACACCTGTGCGATACTTATTATCAACCCACACAATCCTAATGGGAACACGTACTCTGAAGCTCATCTTAAGCAGGTATTTTACAGATACTCTAATTAGCTATACAACGTGACCTTATATGATCTCATCTTTGATAATGTGTAACGTAACTATTGAATATTTCTTTATATATCAGCTGGCTGTGTTGGCTCGAGAACTAGGGATAATGGTGGTTGCTGACGAAGTTTTCAGATGGACTGTGTTTGGGAGTAATCCCCATGTTCCCATGGCGAAATTCTCGTCGATCGTACCTGTGATCAGTCTCGGTTCTCTATCGAAGGGATGGAGTGTACCCGGATGGCGAACCGGCTGGCTCGCGCTGCACGATCTAGATGGTGCCTTCCAATCCAACAAGGTCCGAATCCACTTTTTCGGATCACTCTTTAAACATTACTACCATTACTTTATATATATCGTCGGTATATTTATAAGTTAAAAACAAATTTTTTACGTCCAAACAATCAGATTACATGCCATTGACATACTAAATCTCTATGAATGTATTGGTTAATTTTATCATTGTATAAATAAATTTGGTCCATATTAATAGTTGAAAATGTCCACACATACGTAGTTTTCCTTGTCCTAATCTTGCTATATATGGACAGATCACAAGTGCTCTTAAGAATTTTCTGGCGATAGATAATAAACCAGCAACTGTTATCCAGGTATGGGATTTTCTAGTTCGGAAGCATACCGTAACCTAAAGTTGGTTTATTTATTAATATTATTATTATTTTTTTTTTTGCATGCATATACTAAAGTGAATTTGTGACTTTTATCATATAGGCTGCTGTTCCCACCATCTTGGAGAAAACTCCTAAAGAGTTCTTCGAGAGGAGGCAGGCTTTTCTGAAAGAGAAATCGGACTTTGCATTTGAGAAGCTCAAAGACATACCAGCCCTAACCTGCTACCACCAAACTGAAGCCTGCACCTTCTTATGGGTATTCTATTATTACTACTACATTTCTGACTTCTTATTACTAGTTAGTATTATATTTTGAAACAATCTTATATATATACATGCTTTTTCTCTTCTCCCAGACCGAGCTGAACTTCTCAATGTTTGCGGACATTAATACTGATGAAGAATTCTGTGAAACGCTTGCTAAAGAAGAATGCATTGTCCTCTTACCAGGTATTTATTAATTTCTCGTTACCTTTGATCACGGTAATTTAACGGTTTAGCATTTAAGACAATTATCGCATAACAACATATATATGTTACCATGTTGGATTGGTTTAGGGATTGCTTTTGGTTTGAAGAACTGGGCGAGGCATTCTATCGACATGGATATTTTTGCTTTGGAGGATGCATTTGCAAGACTGAAGAGCTTCTGTGAACGCCACGCCACTAAAATTAAAGCTTCAGTCAAAGACGTCAATGGTGTCAAGTAAAAGGCCAATATGGATCTTTGCCTAAGTCTGTTACATATGCTATAAAAATAAACGTGTGTTTTATTGATCTGAGATAAGTCATGAACACATTCGCATCGTACTATTATTAAATAAAATTGGTGTACTTATCACCAACCATGTAATGTTTTCTCCTAGTTTGCAATATTTCAACTAATAAAATTGGTGTACTTATCACCAACCATGTAATGCATTCCTACTTTTCAATAAATAAAATTAAGAATTTCTGTTTTGTGCAATTACCAATTTTGGAGTATATCTCTTGATTTATCTTTAAGTAGCTTCAACATACATGTGTCGTGTCGTGTAATTCAAAAGCATGTTGATTGCTGAATCGGATTTCTAATTGTAGGCAAGAGCACTTTTATTTCTAGAAAATCCAATACAAGATAAAACAAAACAATAAGAAACAAAGCATGCAATCTAACATATAAAAAACTGTTCCACAATTGAACCTTCAACACTCGCTTTGTTATTCGCTTTTTTCTTGAGGTGAAACATGAATCGCTCGAATAGATACATCCATCGAAACTGCATCGGTCCACCAAGCTCAGCTTCTTCAGGTAAGTGAACAGTCAAATGTTCCATAACATCAAAAAATGATGGTGGAAAGATCTTCTCTAGATTGCAAAGCGTCTGAGCTATATTATCCTTCAAATGAGCTATGTCACTTCTATTCAAAGACCTAGAACATAGGTCACGGAAAAAAATGCCCACATCTACATTGACAAGTGAAACAAAAAATTACTTAAACATACTTTATTTTTTTGGTAGGATACTTATAGTAGATAATAATATTTAACTGAGATTGCTTCATGGACTTCTGAAGGCAGGAGTTCAGAGAAAACAAACGGAAATAATCGTTGCATAATGACATGGCAATCATGACTTTTCAAACCATATATTTTACAATCGTGGTCAATGTGTATGCATCGTCCTATGTTTGATACATACCCATCCGGAAACTTTGCCACATCCTTTAACCATTTCAGAAATTGCCGCTTGGCATTTGGAGACAACCTGAATATAGGAATTGGAGCCTTACCAAATTGGGTAAGATGTAAAGGTTTGCGATCACAATACAGAACCAAATCCTTCCGTGAGTTTATAGAATCTTTTGTTTTGCCTGTGACATTCAGCAAAGTGTTAATAATGTTATCGAAAAAGTTTTTTTCAATATGCATTACATCAAAGCAATGTCGGAGAAGATGTGTTCTCCAATATGGCAGCTCCCAGAAAATACTGTGCTTATGCCATTGATGAGTCACTCCATATCCTTCAATCTGGTTGTTTACATGACCGTTACCACCACATTCAGCTGTCTTCTGCACCCCATAAAATTCCCCCAACTGATGCTCTAAAATTTCATCTCCCGAGCGATAATGAGGTCCAGTCTTTGAGACAACATTATTCTTCAAAAAAGATCTCTTATTTTGTCTATAAACATGATCTGGTGGCAGAAATCTCCGGTGACAATCAAACCAACTTGATTTGCGACCATGCATTAATTGAAAAGCATCGGTGTCCTCCATACAATACGGACACGATAATCTTCCATGGGTTGTCCATCCAGATAACATCCCCAAAGCCGGAAAATCACTTATCGTCCACATTAACACTGCTTTCAGATTGAAATTCTGCTTCACAGAAACATCAAATGCTTCAACACCAAAAGCCCATAGTGACTGCAATTCTTCAATCAACGGTCGCAAGAAAACATCCAAACTTCGTTTTGGATGGTTTCGCCCTGGGACTAAAATGCTAAGATATAAGTATTCTCTTTTCATTCACATATCTGGCGGTAGATTATATGGAGTCAGAATAATAGGCCACAAAGAATAATTACCACCAGATGATCCAAATGGGTTAAACCCATCTGTACATAGTCCTAGGTAAACATTCCGGCTTTTAGATGCAAACTCCGGATAAAGCTCTTGAAAATGCTTCCATACCTTGCCATCTGAAGGATGTTCCATCTTTCCATCATGACATGTATGTTCTGCATGCCACCTAATATGTGATGCTGTTCTCTCAGAAAGATACAACCTTTTTAGTCTGTCTGATAATGGCAAATAGAACATCCTTTTGTACGGAATACGTTTTGTACCAGAGGCACGTTTCCTCGATGACTTCTCTGGTTTGTACCTTGGATGCTCACAAAATTTGCATATGATTAAACTTTCGTCAGGGTCACCCCAATATATCATGCAATTATTTTGACAGACATCAATCCTATGGTACGGCATACTCAATGTATGCATCAACTTCTCTGTTTCATAATAGCTTTTGGAAGCAACATTACCTTCAGGTAAAATCTTATGAATCAAGTGTGAAACATCATCGACCCATGTTTCAGCTAGATTGTGATTCGTCTTAATGTGCATCACATCAGCAGCTAACGAGAATTGTGACAAGCCTTCTACACAATTTTCATAAAGAGGTTGGCTAGCAGTATTTAAACGGTTGAAAAAACCTGCTGCCTCATCGTTAGGACTTCCCAATCATCAGCAGGTACAACAGGTTCAGCAGAATGTTCACCCCTTTCAATATTCATTCTACAAAAAAGACAAAAAAAAAACGTTTCTAACGTTGGTAATTTTTCCTATTTATATATATATATGTATAATTTTATAATACTTTAGTAATGTTGTTAATTTTTACTTTATTTAATGTTTTTTCAGAATTTCCATAGTCTCTAAAATAAGTTAATTTTAATGTTTACTATATATATAACATATATATATTTATTTATTTAATGTTTTTTTCAGAATTTTCCATAGTCTCTAAAATAAGTTATTTTTTAATGTTTACTATATATAACATATATATATATATATATATATATATATATATATTATTTATTGTTTTTTCAGAATTTCCCATAGTTTATAAAATAAGTTATTTTTTTTTAAAGATAATTACCTTGTTTGTGGCATCATTATTTCTTCCGTAGAGGCAAACTGACCCATGTATGCATTAGAATTCCATTCTGGTTCGGGTATTTGAAATGCAGTGTTATCAAAAAATCCGTGATCCCCTTGATATTGGTATTGAGGCTCGAACGTTTCTCCATGACCTGTCCAAACATAGTAGTTTGGTTGAAACCCCTTGTTATATAAATGCCCATGGACAATATTTATGCGCAGAAGCTCTCTGTTTTTACACTGCCGGCATGGGCACAAAATTCTACACCCCTCATATAATCGTTGCTGAGCAAAATTCAAGAAGTGCTCCAACCCAAGTTCATATTCGGTGGAAACTTTCCCCGTAGATGGATCCATACGCTGATACATCCATGCTCTCTGAACTTCAATATTATTACTTGAGGAAGACATTTGAATAAGTGGAAAAAAGGATTGTATCAATGAATAATGACAGAACCCAGCAGAAAAAAAAAATAACCAAAGAAAGACGAGAAGAAGATTTATAATTATGTAAGAGAATGTGTTATGTGTTCTTATACAAGAGAGCAAATGTTTATATAATAAGTAAAATAAAACCATTCTCACAAATGAACGGTGGTTGTTTCAAGCTCATGTTGATGTGACAACACCCTATTAATGCTACTTTGATTTTTATGTCATACTCACAATAATACTACTTACCATTATCGAGCACACCACTCATTCACTACAATAAACAACAAACAACACTGTAGATCATTTGTGACGAAATAGCTACACTTTGATACTTGTCGCAACAGTTACTAATTATTACTAATTTTTAGTAGCAAAAGTAATCTTATATTTTATAATTATTTTGCAACATTTTGCGACAACTCAGCTTGTGAGAAATACCGCTACAATATAATGTGTCACAAATTATGTAGCAATTTTACTATAAATTGTTTTGGTAATTATCCGTCACTATATATCTACAATTTCTCACAAAATAACTACAAAATAAATTTAATTATAAACTGTAACAAATTTGTCACATACTGTGGCTATTTTTTACTACAAAAAATTTCATAACAAAAATTCGTAACTATATATACGATTTTTACTAGTGATAGTAAACTACTAAACTAACAACGATGAGTAAATTATTACATCGTACATCACTAAGATTTTGTAGTTTTTCTCATCTATTCGCTCAAAGACGAAGACTCAAATAAATGTGTAATCGACAGAATTACTGTGTTTTTGTTGTATTCTGTGTTTGATATGGTTATGCATTCCACGTGATATATCACTTTTATAGGACAATGAAGATAAACAGAAAAGATGATTAACTCACCCAAATCATTTAAACAAATGAGTTGAGTTAATCCATGAATTCATTTAATTTGATGAGTTAAATGGTTAAATGGGTTAACCATGATTTTAGAGAAAATGAGAAATTGTAACTATGGCTACAGAATTGATTTTTGTAGTGACATTGCTTAACACCTTTTCACATAACAACACTAAGAAATGCTGAGAAAGAGAAATGTCTTTTTGTTGCAGAGGGAAAAATAATAGATTGCTATACTCCTCCGTGACTTGCTTCAGTAGCTTCACGTCTCCATGTAACTTCTGTCTTGATAATGTGTAGCTGCAGCGATTTAATCCGTAATACCTGAATCCCACTTCGAGATTTCAATAACTAAAGGAGAAATTGAATCAATAATCAAACCCATGAGACAGAGAGACCGAGGGGGACACAAAGACACAAACCTGAACTCCGGCAAAGATCCAGCGAATATGAGAGGAGCGAACCAGCTGCTTGGTTCACTCCGGCGAAGATCCGATCCAAATTCTACTTTTCTCCTACTCTCAAATCACGTTGTAGCTGTTTTGGGGAAAAATCAAAGCATTCATACATATTTTTGGTTATTTAAAACTGGTTTAAACATTTGAGTAAATTTGACTCAATAAAAATAGAATTGATAGATTAAATGGTTAAACCATTACCCATTATAATTCAATTCATTTGATTCACTAAACCAATTGATCCACTAACTTATTTTATCCATGAATTTATTAGGATTCCTGGATTGATTTGAGTTGAGTTGATCCATGAAATTTAACCCATTTTGACACCTCTAGTTGTTGGAAATGGTTTTGTACAATTTCTAATATGCTTTTTTTGAGATGATAGTTTTTAAACTATAAATTTTGGGCTATATTAATCTGTAACCCCATAAGAAAAGAAAATAAATCTGTAACCCTCTTTATTTCATATTTAGTTCTCTCTCCTCTTATTGTTTTTTTTCATGGGAGATGTATTGAGATGTTATACATTTTAGGTAATATTACCAGAACCATACAGATTTTTTTTTTATTACTATCATATTTCGGATATTTTTAATATACCCATCGTGCTCTTGTTTTATGTTATAAGAAAAACGTAATTACAAAGAATGTCATTGTAACGTCAGACGCCACGTCAGAAATCGAAATAACTCAGCCGTAACGCATTATAGAGGTGATGACAGCTGAGTTACAGTAACGCCCCGACCGCCACCTCTTAGTGGGCTCCATGTCCAATCCCAGTCCATGGGTCCACCTTCTTTAATGGGCCTCACGTCCTCTCACTAGGCCCGTGAGCCCATCCATATCCGACAGTCGGTTTGCTACGTCCGGGAGGCTTTAAAGGCTTGTTATCGTCCCTACAAATCACCACATGATCTTTTCCTAAGTTTTTTCCTCACTCGAACATTTCCGACAGTCACTTCCCGGAAGGTCACCCATCTTAAGACTACTCCAGTTCAAGCACGCTTAACTCTGGAGTTCTCTCAGGACCCTTGACCGAAAAGATAAGTGCACTTTGGTGATATAGGTGGTCAAATCAATTCTTTTAAACCTCTCCGCAAGTCCCTGAAACGGGGTTGTCACAATTCACCCCCACTAACAGATCGCAACATCCTCGTTTTGCACCAAGTCCGTCATCCCTGATGGTGTGAGCCCACTCGACTCCACACTCATCTGGGTTCGGCTCTGATATCACTTGTAACGCCCCGACCGCCACCTCTTAGTGTGCCCCATGTCCAATCCCAGTCCATGGGGCCACCTTCTTTAATAGGCCTCACGTCCACTCACTAGGCCCGTGCGTCCATCCATATCTGACGATCGGTTTGCTACGTCCGGGAGGCCTTAAAGACTTGTTACTGTCCCTACAAAACACCACATGATCTTTCCCTGTATTTTGTCCTCACTCGCACAGTTCCGACAGTCACTTCCCGGAAGGTCACCCATCCTGAGACTACTCCAGCTCAAGCATGCTTAACTCTGGAGTTCTCTCAAGACATTGACCGAAGGTGACATAGGTGGCCTAATCAATTCTTTTAAACCTTCTCCGCATGTCCCTGAAACCGGGGTGTCACAATTACATTATGGTGCGGCTGATTTATAGATAAACATTTGAGTTATGAGCGGATGGATCACTTAGAGCATAGCTCAGTCCAGAGTTACGGCTGACTTAATGAAATCTGGCTGAGTTATAAGCATAATTCAGCCGCCCTTACGACTGTGTTTTAATCTGATGGTTGAGTTGTCAAAATTTTGGCTGAGTTATCACTACGACACGACTGAATTAACTTTTTGAATCTGGCTGAGTTATGAACAATGGCTGACTTATGAGATGTGGATATGGCTGAGTTATGGTTAAGTATTATAACTCAGCCGTGATGAGCTGACTTATCGAAAAACTGGGCCATTTTACGACTGACTTAGTAGTAAAAGATTAATTACTATAATATCATTCAGTTACGACAGACTTATTAAACGATACGACTGAATTACAAATTTTCAGTTGAGTTATGACATTAAGCGGCTGAATTAGGCAGCCATTTTTTTGCTTTTTAATTAGTGTAATAGTATAAGAGCCCTTACGGTTGCGGTTGCGGCTGAATTAGGCAGCCATTTTTTTGCAACCGTATTTCTTGTTGCGGTTGAGTTATAATTTTGTTTGATGGCTGATTTAAATGTTCGTTTGGTGGCTGACTTGCCACTTCGGACGCATAATCCATGTCATCATTCCATGTCATCATCTTCTCCGAAAATACGAAATGTCGTTCCTTCAACTCTTGTTCTTCAACTGGTTCAAAAGTGAAGGATTTACATGTTTTCTATCTTCTTCACCTTGTTCTTCCCCTTGTTTTTCACTTTTTAATTACACTCATTCTTATTAATTTTCCTCATTCTTCTTCATTTTCTTTCATGGATCCAGTTCCGATAATTGTTGTTTCCAGTAATTAGGTAAAGAACACAAATATGTATTTAACACCGATGATGGAGGGTGGAGAGTTCTGCAGATAGATGCGGAAACAACACACGACAAGTTTACTTTAAGTTTATTTCTTGTTATAAGTAAGCCGTCATATGAATCTAAGAGACCTTTCGTTTTCCCTTAAGTATTATAACTCAGGCGTCAGGTAATAAAATTCAGCTGTTTACTTTTATTTCTTGTTATAAGTCAGCCATGAAACATTTTAACTCAGCCGTCATATGAATCTATGAAACCTTTCGGTTTCCTTTAAGTATTATAACTCAGCCGTGAAGTAATATAAATCAGACGTTCACTTTCAGTTTATTTCTTGTTATAAGTCATCCACCAAGCATTATAACTCAGCCGTCATATGAATCTACGAGACCTTTCGTTTTCCTTTAAGTATTATAACTTAGCCGTAAAATAATATAAATAAGATGTTCGTTGTCAATAATGACGTTCGTTGTCAACTACTCCTATGACAGCATGCAGATGGATGTGGACAACTTCTTCCACAATCCCTAAGGTACCAACATCATCTTCACTTGTAAATATAATTGCATTTCATATATTGTTTAGTTTTGTTTTTAGTCTTGAATCCTCTTACAAATTTCTTTCACACAAGGGACTGTGTGATTTAAGTTTGGGGGAGGGTTTGAGATAGCATTTAACATTGTGTTTTGTGTTCTTATTTCAAATTTTTATCATCATCATGTTAGCACTTGCATAAGCATCTAAGGCATAGAAAAACCATAAAAATTTGAAAATTTTTGAAAAAAATCTTTATAAAAAAAGAGTGTTCATGTAGTTTGCATTGCATATTAGGATCTTGTTTAGCATGTTTCATGTAGGATTGTATAATATTTGCATTAGGGATCTATGATGAGTATTGCCTTGTTAGCTAGCTTATTCACTAGACTAGGATCAATGCCCAAGTTAATAGTACTTTGATACTAGTTGAGTAGTTAGAAGAATAAGATTGAACCAAGCCTTGAACTCCTGCATTGTATTTGGTCTAAATTGAAGCATGTTGTGATTTGAAACCATTTCCTACATATAAGAACCTAATATTGACTTTTAATTATCAACTTGTGCATTGCTTTAAACTCATGGATACCATATACATATTTGGATCATCTTTCTCCTTTTTACCACTCTTGTTGATCCAAGTAGCTGATTTCCTCATTAAGAATCAGTTTCCCCTACCCATAAACCAAACCTTCTTTCAAGCCTTGTTTATTCTTGAGTGTGTGAGGCCTATTTTTGGGATTGAGCTTGGTAGAAAGTGTTAGGTTTGAACTGACAAGAGTAAGACCTTGTGTAGTTCTAGTTTGCATTTTTCAAACTAGATAGGACTAGGTGGTTCACTTGTTGGGTTTGGGACTTGGCTGTTATAAAAAGAAAAGAAAGAAAAGAGAAAGAAAAAGGGTAGAGTCTTTAAGAGGAGATTGTGTTTAAGCAAAGTCTAGTGAAAGGATGGGAAGTAAAGTATTGTTGAAATTGGTTCTAGCTTAAGAAAGAAAAAAGAAAGAAAAGGAAAGTCTAGCAAAAAGCTTATATGTCTTAAGAATAAGAAGAAAAGAGAACCATAGCAAATAAGTAAGAATCCCCCATCCCACTAGAAAGATCAAATAAGAAACATCTCCTAAGACTTGAAAACCAAAAGAGAAAAGGGTGAAAGAGAAAAGAAGAAGTAAAGGGTAGCACTAGGATCATTTGGGTTTAGATTGCTAGGATAAACACTTTGGGTGCCTTTGGGTAGACAAGATTTTATTCTTGTATGTGTCTAGGTGTTCTTACCTTTAGCATTCTTCTAAAGCTCAATCTATTTTCATTAGAGAACCTTGATATTGACAAGCCCCACTCTAAAAAGAGACCATCATTGTCTCAAAACCCTTTATTACCAAGCCAAATGAGTTTAAGCATTGCATAGAATTGATCCATGTTCTTGATGAATGAATGTTAAAGGAAATGGTTGATTTGAATACATGTGGATGTCTAAGGCTCAAATCAATAAAGGTTGTGATATGCTTGTCCAAAATCTTTAAGTCCAGCTCATTCAACTTGCATCATAGTATTAGTAACTTGGACATTGATTCTAGATGGTCTATTTGCAAGCTTTAGGAGCTGAGATCCCACTTTCAAACCTCACTTACCTTCTTATGTCTTGCTTATTTGCTTGAGGGCAAGCAAAGACTAAGTTTGGGGGTGTTGATGTTCATATATTTTACCCTGTTTTCCCTTAATATATTCACATCTTTTGCATCTTTTGCTATCCATTTTGACCATTATTGCATAGCTTTAGGACTAATCATGCATTAGAGTTTAGTTGCATTGCATTTGCATCTTTTCATGCATAAACAGGTGATTTTGGAGCTTAAGGAGCATGGAAGCAATGCTGAGGAGAAGTGAAGCAATCATGAGGAGAAAGCAAGAGAGTTAAGGCTGAAACAACAAGGTCCGGAGTCCAACTCGACCGCACACTCGACCAGACACTCGACCGTGTGCTGAGGAGGACTCGACCGAGTGGAGAATGCACGAGAGAAGCCAGCTCGACCTGCCACTCGACCGAGCACAGGTCGAGTTGACCGAGCTGTTGACTATTTTGTCTTTTAGTGTTTTTAGGGCTTCCACCTCCTCTCCTATATAAAGCCTTGTACCTGCAGCCACCAAAGTGTGCAACTTTTTAGAGAGAGTCAGAAACCTAGTTTTTACTTTTTAAGGAATTATTCCCTTTGCCTTTTTATTTTCTTAGATTTTGTATCCTTTTTAAGAAAATTCTTAGATTCTTCAATATTGTTGGTTCCATAACTTTCAATATATTAAGAATTTGGGTTTGATTCCTTTTGCAACATTGTAGATCTTGTTCTTATCTTTCATTTGATGCAAGTTTCGAGATTTTCTGGGTTTATGACTTTGATGTTCATCATGTGTTCATGTGAGTAGTGCTTAGGATCTTGAGGATGGGTTAGGCTGGGCTGTGTTTGAGGTTTGTTTGCTTTGGTCAAGCTTGATTGTGGTAGAATCTCTTCTAGGCTAGATGTTCTTAATGCTAATCCTGAACTGAGAGGTTAGGGTTTGATTTCAAGCATCTTAGCATCACACCAATGTTTAAGGAGCATAGATAAGGCTAGATCTAGAGCTTACCATTAGGCTTGCTAAGAGATTAGAGGTCTTGTTTGGTATGAGATGTATTGCTTAATGCCGGCTTATGTAGATTCTTTACTTTGTGAGAACAAGTCTAGAGATGCATAGGTTTGATTGACTCTTGCAATGAGAGTGGAAGAAACTTGTCTTAGATTTATATGTCTAGAGATTAGCTTAAAGCTTTGCTTGAGATTTGTTGGCCAAAGTGTGATAACCTCATTCATTAGTCTAGCCCATGAATCCCTCCTCATGGCCTTCTTTGTTTATTGATTTGAAAGTCTTAATCCTGTTGCTTGCTTGTTGTTTGATTCGTATTTGCATTGCTCTGTTTTTATTGTGTTGCTCTGTTTCCCGGATTTA
>NC_025696.1:9573103-9593782 GCF_000633955.1 Camelina sativa
TGTTTGATTCGTATTTGCATTGCTCTGTTTTTATTGTGTTGCTCTGTTTTCCGGATTTAACCAGCTCGACCTCCCACTCGACCTACACTCGGTCGAGTGCTTGCTCGAGTTCATCCCCAGAACTCTTGTTTATGATTTGTGATTGTCCTGTTTCATTCCTATTTGCATTTCTGTTTCATTTACTCATTGTCCTGTTCATTATTGTCTTGCATTAGTTCATCATAGTAGTTTCTATTTCTGCTCTTGTTTCATATTAGCTGCAATAATTCTGTTCTACTTGCATTTAGCTCTTAGTTTTTGTAGTTTTACTTTCTACATCTTACATTTTCATTTTAGGATTGTTAGTGACAAACAATCTTTACATTTGGCTTAACTTAGATTCATATGCATATCTTAATTATTCACAAACACTCATTTAGGATTGATACCTCTTATACTGCAACAGCATAAGGGGAATTGAAACACCCATCCATCATTCCATTCATATCTCACCATTGCATACATCATCATCATTCATTACCCACCATACAAACCATGTTTCAATGAACGCGGAGCTAACTCGTCCGGTTTCTGCAGCAGAAATAAAGAATGCAGTGTTTAGTATTAAGGGGGAGAAGACGCCAGGTGCGGATGGCATGTCAATTCATTTCTATAAGGAGCACTGGCAATCTTCCATATGAATGGAATTTCACACAGATTTGCTTGATCCCAAAGGTACATAATCCTACTAGTATGTCAAACCTCCGGCCTATTAGTCTTTGTTCTGTGATATACAAGACGGTGTCTAAAGTTTTATATCAGAGATTGAAACGGTTTTTGTCGACGATAGTATCAGATACTCAAGGAGCTTTTGTTTCGGGTCGACTCATCTCAGATAATATCCTGTTGGCACATGAAATGGTCCATGCGCTTCAGACAAAATCAGGATGTAATTAGGAGTTTTTGGCTATCAAGACAGACATGTCTAAAGCCTACGATCGAGTAGAATGGAACTTCCTCGAAGAACTACTCCTTAAGCTTGGTTTTGATATCAAATGGGTTCAGTGGATAATGAGTTGTGCGCGATCAGTCACTTTTTCGGTTCTTATCAACGGGAAGGAGTATGGTTTCATTAAGCCTGAGAGGGGGATACGGCAGGGGGATCCACTATCGCCTTTCCTTTTTATTCTTTGTGCTGAGGCACTAGTCCATGTGATGAACAAGGCAGAACATGAGGGTCGACTTATGGGTTTGAAACTTACTCCGGAGTGCCCGTCGATCCAACACCTTCTGTTTGCTGATGACAGCTTATTTTTGTGTCGCGCCAGCTTGAAGGAATGTTCAAAATTGTTGCAATGCCTACGGTTATATGGAGATGCGTCTGGTCAGGAGATAAACTTCCAAAAATCTTCGATAACCTTTGGGAAGAAGCTAGATCCATATATGAGGAGGGTTATTAGGTTGTTTACAGGTATTGAACAAGAGGGAGGGGCTGGGAAGTATTTAGGCCTACCGGAATGCTTTAGTGGCTCTAAGAAGGACATGTTAGCTTACATAACGGATCCGTTAACTTCTAGATTAAGAGGTTGGTTTGAGAAAACGCTTTCCTTGGGGGGAAAGAAAGTTCTACTTAAGGCTGTAGCGTTGGCTCTTCTGGTGTATGCAATGTCCTGCTTCCGGCTCTCGAAACATCAATGTAAGAAGATAACGAGTGCCATGGCTAATTTTTGGAGGAATGCAGTTGAGAGAAACAAAAAATGCATTGGGTCTCTTGGGAGAAAATATGTAAGTCAAAGGATCAGGGAGGCTTAGGGTTCCGGGATATCGGCCGGTTTAACCAAGCTCTCCTTGCAAAGCAAGCCTGGCGTTTATTGGATGCCCCGTCTTTGTTGTTGGCGCGGGTTTACAAAGCTAGATATTTCCCAACGTCATCGCTTATGGAGGCTACAATTGGTCAGCGACCTTCATATGCATGGAGAAGTATACTCTTTGGTAGAGAATTGCTGGAAAAAGGCCTAATGAAGTCTATAGGTAATGGTCAGGATACCAGTGTTTGGTTGGATAAGTGGGTATTCGATGATCTTCCAAAGAGACCATGTCACAAGGAACAAATGATCAATCTGAATCTCCAAGTCTATGAACTTCTAACCAATCAAGGAGATTGGAACCTTCAGTCCTTACAGGAACTTTTTCCTCTTTGTGATGTTACCAAAATCAGATCCTTCCCTCCGGATTGTCGCTTACAGGATAGAATGCTGTGGGCATATACCAATGATGAGAATTATTCAGTTAAAAGTGGGTATTGGCTAATATCTAAAGTGGCTGAGGGGTTTGGTGGAGAATCAGAAAACTCACAAGCTTTGAATGCTCTGAAAGGGAAGATATGGACAGTAGAGACGGCTCGAAAAATTAGAATGTTTTTCTGGAGAGTGCTTTCAGGTGCTCTGGCGGTTGCAGAATGTTTAAGGAGTCATGGCTTGCAAATTAATATACTCTCTCCGGTTTGCCAGATTGGAGATGAAACGGTGTCACATGTTTTGTTTCACAGTCCTTTTGTGAAAGAGGTGTGGTCTGCAACTGCTTTGCCATTGCCCGTCCAAGGTTTTTCAGCATCAGTTACGGAGAATATTGCTTATTTGTTGTTGTTACTCACCAAAACTGAGATACCAACGAATATACGAGTTGCTATACCTTGGATACTTTGGGAGATTTAGAAGGCACGCAATGCGGTGGTCTTTAGTAGCAGGGTTCAGGATTCTCATGTGCTAATTGCGGGTGCCGTGGCAGAGGCAGATGAATGGTTAAAACATAACAGGTTACAAAATCAAGAACAATTTTCTGCTTTGGGTGGTGAAAGAGTTTTGGTTCCGCAAAGGAGATGGACTAGACCGGCTGTTGGAACGCTTAAATGTAATTTACACGCCTCGTGGGTCAATAGTCAGTTCTTTGTGGGTGGAGCTTGGATACTTAGGAATCATGTTGGTGACGTGTTGTTTCATTCCCGACATGCTTTCCTCCCGACAGTGAACTGAATTGCTGCAGAACTGCAATGTCTTTTATGGTGTCTAGAGAGTTTGCGGGATTTACAAATGTTCTCTTGTGAAGTATGGACAGATTGTGGAGCAGTAACACGTGCTATTGAGAGACCTCAGGAATGACCGAAGTACCGCTCAATTCTACATAAGATTGGTCAGGTCATTACTCAAATGCAGGTAGTATCAGTTCATCTCGCGTCCGCAAAGTTGAACGGAGTGGCGCGGTCGATTGCGAAGAGTGTTACACGTGATGGCAGGTTGAATACGTACCTTGCTTTGGGGGGTCCTGCTTGGCTACATGAGCATTTTAATCGAGATGGCCGTGTTTAATAATGGTATACGGAGTTTTCGTGTGTTGTGTATGGTTTTGGTTGTTTTCTTCCCTTATTGATTTTTGCCTTGTTGAACCTTCCTTTAAATTGAAATTCAGACAATTAAAAAAAAAAACTAATTTGCAAAAATATTAAAAACAAAAGAAAATTTAAACTAAAAATAAAAACTTACTAGGCATGGGATGCCTCTCACGAAGCGTGCTTGTTTAACATCATTGGCTCGACGTAACTCGCTTCTCAAGCGTAGTGTGGAGATTAGTTTTTCCTTAGACAAGCTCTCTTGGTTAGTTCTCCATTATAGGCATCGGGTGCCTCTCTTACATAATCTTCTTTTCTTGAACGTCGAGTTATTGGAATAAATGTTTTAGCTTCGTAGAAAATGTCACCATTGATGTTGGTGAAAGACATTCTTCGGTTAGGTCAAACCATGATGGCTCCAGCGGTGGCTAGGAATGCTCCTCCAATGATAAGTGGTGTAAACCTTCTTTTCTCAACGTTTATAACTTGAAAGTCGGTTCCGACTCTCATATGGATGTCTCGGATCATTCCTTCGGGAATCGTAAAAGAAGAGTTGGTGAGTCCTATGCCTATATCCAATGGCTGTAAATGTCTCAAGCCAATCTTCTTTGCTGCTTTGGTTGACATGACGTTAATACATGAACTGGAATAACATAATGCATCCTTGAATTCAACTCCATCGATAAAACAAGTGATGAGGAATCGGTCGGGGCTCTCCACTTTGTGTAGTGTTCGAAAATTGTCGTGTTCCAAAGCTTTTAGAATTAAATCTATAATGTCTTCCACTGATTCCTTGATGTCCACAAAGAAACAAAAAATACTATGATGGCACCAAGCATTATAAAAGACATACAAAGGGGTAAAGCTTTGACGGATTTGTTAAACTTCTCTAATTTTTTGTTCTAATGTGTCTTCTTGTAACATCCGTGAACCAAATTGTTTGTTTTAGGGGTAGGTGTCGATCGACACCAACGAGGGTGTCAGTCGACACCAACAATTTCCTGTTCGACCAGTTTGATTTAAATCATCGAAATTAGAATTGACCCGGTTTGGGAAGACCTAAACCGGAGTATTTAAGGGAGAAGTCGACTTGAGGGTTTGAATGGCCGCTCATTGCTGCTTTTGA
Source organism: Camelina sativa (assembly GCF_000633955.1). Taxonomy (NCBI): domain Eukaryota; kingdom Viridiplantae; phylum Streptophyta; class Magnoliopsida; order Brassicales; family Brassicaceae; genus Camelina; species Camelina sativa. The sequence goes on from NC_025696.1 coordinate 9,577,594, forward strand.
GAGAGAAAACGGAAGGAGAAAGAGTTCTAGAGGATTTTAGAGTTTTGGAAGATTTCTTGGCTTGGTTTGTGAGATTGTTCCTGTGGAGTGGAGATCTGGTGCTAAGAATGAGAGTGAAGCTTTCTAAGAGGTTAGATTCGTCGGTTTTGGCCAGAAACTTCCTGCTAAAGAGGTGAGTGCATGACCATGGCTGATCTAAGCCTGAGTTTCCTTTGGTTCCATGTTTTAAGGCTGTATTTGGTTGTTTCCTGGTATGTTTTTGGTTGGTTCGTGGTTCCCTTGGCTTATTATTGCTTTTGGATGAGTTTTGGACGATTTGGAGGTGGTGAAAGACGATGAACTAAGCTTTGGCTTTGAGCAGAACGCGTCTGCGGAGTCGGTGTCGACTGACACCAGGTGAGTGTCAGCCGACACCAAGGAGTTGACAGCACGGAGACTTGGCGAGTGCTGGTGCTAGGGTTTTGGCTCTCCTCTTGATACGGTCTCTAAAAAGGTCAAACCCGGTTCGAGGCTTGTTAGGGTTTTCTCAAGGTTCAATCCCGGATTGAAGAAAGAGAAGAGTGAGACAAGTTTCAAGAATCTCTCTTGAAGAAAGTTTTATTTTCATACAAGTCTAAGGAGGAATAAGGGCTTAAGGAGAGTTTAAAAAGCTAGGTCTAGATAGGAGCTTAAGGACACGCGGATTCATCTTGATCCGCACATCGTCCTTTTGACGTGTCCCCTTTACAAAGAGAACACATCGCCACCTTTTAACTAAACATGCTTAGCCACAAACACTCTCCAACGTTCACAAAAATAAAGGATCAAAAGAGAATATTCTCAAGTTCAAAATTAAACCAAAAATAAGAGGGAAAGAGAGATAACCGCCTTGGCCTTGCGCGTGAAGCAACTTAGCCTTTAGGCGTATTGCGTTTAGCTCCATGCCTCGTTAAAACCTTCTCCGGTAAACCCATTGGGACAAACCCGGAGTGAGGAAAAAGAGTACACTTCCTCGCTTAACGACTTGACCGTCTTCACTCTTGGGTAAGAGTGAAGACTAAGCGGACTGAGCCTTTGGAGTCTTCATGGGGAGGCTGGCTTTGGACAAAAGTTTGGACAAATAGGTTGAGCCGCTACTTGGCCGCCTTTGCTGAGCTCTTGGAACGCGTGGTGGCTCCGGGAAGGATTGTTGGAGCCTTTGCCGCGTCTGAAGAGGTTGCCCTGGTCGCGTCCGATGCGTCTTGGTCAGGCGTCTCGGTCGCGTCCGGCGTGTCTTGGTCTTCTTGGCTGAGGTCNCAAGGTCGCGTCCTGCGATCACATTATTCCCTCCCCCTTGAAAAGGTTTTGTCCCCAAAACATCTTCGTCTTCGCCTACATCAAATGGAACGAGGTCAGTGACATTGAAAGAGGTAGACGTACCAAACTCACCTCGAAGCTCGAGTCGGTAGGCATTGTCGTTGATCCTCTCGACGACTCGGAATGGGCCATCTCCTCGCGGGCTGAGCTTATCTTTGCGCTTTTGCTGGAACCTCTCCGGCCTTAAGTGTAGCCAGACCCAATCACCAGGCTTGAATAACATCGGTTTACGACCCCGGTTGAGAAAGCGCGCGTACTGCTCGTTCCTTCGTTCGATATTGGCTCGAACCTCCTCGTGTAATGCCTTGACCATTTCGGCTCTCGCAACTCCGTCTTGATTCTCGGCTTCGTTTGGTGGTATAGGGAGGAGATCTAGTGGCATCAATGGTTTGAACCCGTAAGCGACCTCGAATGGAGACTTTTTCGTGGCCGAATGCACCGCTTGATTGTACGCGAACTCGATGATCGGGATGCACACGAGCTAGGAGCCTTTGTTGCTTGCGATAGCTGTGCGGAGTAAGGCGCCTATTGATCTGTTGACGACCTCCGTTTGGCCGTCGGTCTGAGGGTGAGCTGCGGTGGAGTAAAGAAGCTTTGTCCCGAGCTTTCGCCAAATAGTGCGTTAGAAGTGGCCAAGAAACTTGGGATCCCGATCGGATATGATGGAGCGCGGGACGCCATGAAGCCTTATGACTTGACTAAAGAACAAATTCGCCAATTGCACAGCATTATTGTTCTTGTTGCACGGGATGAAGTGAGCCATCTTCGAGAACCTATCGACAACCACCATGATACTATCTTTATGCGCCAAAAAGGGTAGGCCGAGGATGAAATCCATGGAGAGATCAATCCATGGTGCGGTGGACACGGGCAAGGGCATGTAGAGGCCATGCGGGTGAGTTGTAGACTTGGAGGTGCGACAAGCGATGCAACGGCCAACGTGCTTCTCCACCATACTTCGCATCTTTGGCCAGTAAAAATGTTCCTTGAGCACGGCCAGGGTCTTGGTGATGCCAAAATGACCCGCTAAACCTCCACTGTGAGCTTCGCAAACAAGAAACTCCCGGATAGATCCATTTGGTATACACAGCCGTCGACCTCTGATAGGGCGTCGACGACTACGTTCTCCTTGGCTTTCTTGTATTTGATGACGTAGGGGAATGACTCAATGAACTCCAGCCACTTCGCATGACGCCTCTTGAGATTTGTCTGGCCGCGGAGATGCTTTAGAGTTTCGTGATTAGTGTGAATCACAAACTCTCTCGCCAATAGATAGTGCTGCCAAACCTCCATGGCACGAACGAGGGCGTATAACTCTTTGTCATACGTAGGGTAGTTAAGCGTAGCTCCACTAAGCTTCTCACTGAAATACGCCACCGGTTTGCCTCCTTGAGTCAGAACAGCTCCGACTCCGAATCCCAACGCATCGCACTCAACCTCAAAAGTTTTGTTGAAGTCAGGCAACGTGAGCAAGGGGGCTTGAGTGAGGCGTTTCTTAAGCTCGGTAAACGCCTTATCTTGTTCCTCTCCCCATCGAAACTCGCTGTTCTTCTTGATCACGGAGGTGAGAGGCGCAGCAACCGTACTGAAGTCTCGCACGAACCTCCGGTAAAAGCTTGCTAGGCCGTGGAACGATCGGACTTGAGTGATGCTCGTTGGCGTGGGCCACTCCTCTATTGCGCGTATCTTCTCTCCATCGACTTTGAGGCCCTGCGAACTCACAACAAAGCCTAAAAAGACCAATTCATCAGCAGCAAACACGCACTTTTTCAATTTTGCATGGAGTTGCTCTTCGCGGAGAGTAAACAAGACAGCCTCTAGGTGTTTAACATGATCAGTCAAGCTAGAACTATATACCAATATATCATCAAAATAAACCACTACGAATTTGTTGATAAACGATCTCAAAACATTGTTCATAAGACGCATAAAGGTAGAGGGGGCGTTAGAAAGACCGAATGGCAATACCAACCATTCGTACAAACCCTCTTTTGTCTTGAAGGCCGTTTTCTACTCGTGGCCCTCCTTCATTCGAACTTGATGGTAGCCGCTCTTCAAATCGATCTTTGAGAAGACGCTGGTGCCGCTAAGCTCGTCTAGCATGTCATCGAGGCGTGGAATGGGGTGCCGGTATTTGATGGTGATGTTATTGACAGCTCGACAGTCAACGCACATCCTCCATGATCCGTCTTTCTTCGGGACTAGGAGCACTGGTACGGCGCACAGACTCAAACTCTCTCGGACGTAGCCTTACGCCATAAGCTCTTTGACTTGTCGCTCAAGCTCCTTCGCCTCTTCGGGGTTGACACGGTAGGCTGGCCGGTTGGGAAGCTGCACGCCTGGTACGAGATCGATCTGATGCTTAATGCCTCTGATTGGTGGTAGGCCTTCGGGAAGTTCTTCGGGAAATACATCGGCGAAGCGCTTAAGGACGCCGCGTATGACCTCCGGTAAGGCTTCTAGAGAGCCATCAAGACCTGAAAGCAACGCATCTCGAAAAACCATCAAAAACACTTGGGCTGAGTCCTTAAGGGACTTTCTAACATTGCCATACTGAATCAAGAAATTCTTTTTATCGTTCGAGTCTTTAGACAACTTGTCTTGCATTTCATGAACTTGCGTGGGGCTCAAGGGTTTCAAGCAAATACGTTTGTTGTCATGAACGAAAAAGTATTGGTTAGTGTGGCCGCAATGTGTGGTGCGCTTATCAAACTGCCATGGACGCCCCAATAAGAGGTGGCTAGCTTGCATAGGCACTACATCACATAGGACTTGGTCCTTATACGGACCTACACTGAATGGGACCGTGACCTGTTCCTTTACATGGATCACGGTCTTATCATTTAACCATCTCAAGCGCTAAGGACGAGGGTGGTTTGTGGTTCCAAGAGAAAGTTTCTTGACAAGACTGGAACTTGCCATGTTAGTGCAAGACCCTCCATCTATTATCAAGCCACAAACGCGACCACTTACAGTGCATCTCGTGTGGAAAATGTTGTCACGTTGGTTGGCGTCATTAGTGGCTACACCGGCGTTCAAGATGCGGCGTATCATGAGCAGTTCTCCAACCTCGGGTTCCGCAACAGCTTCTTCCAGCTCGGCTTCTCCTCGCAAAATCTCTTCGGTGGCCTCATCGTCGGACTTGATCTCGCCAGCCTCGGTCAGTATCATTGTCCGTGCGTTCGGACAATCACGAGCGTAATGGCCTCTCCCTTGACACTTGAAACATATAATGTCGCGGCTCCGGACGTCGGTGGTGTTGCGCCGCGGATCTTGGTGCTCATTGGTGGCCGGCTCCCTTGGTTTAAATCTAGAGTCCGCGCTAGTCGCCTTGGGCTTCTCTGGCAATCGGTTCGATGGCGACGCGTTAGGAGTCCAATTCGTAACTCCTTGAGTTCGGCCATGAGGAGCAGAGGCGCTCTTCTTCTTGATTTGAGTTTCAATTTGCACCGAGAGATGCAACAACTCTTCAAAGGTTTGATAGGGCTGGCGCTCGACCTTGCGCGCAATGCGCTCTTGTAGCCCATCCAAGAACTCAGCCATGAGTGACTCTTCGGAGTCGTCGACTTGCAATCGGTTGCGCAAGTGTTCAAATTCTTCGTAATACTCCTCCACGTTCCGTGCGCCTGGTGTGAGTCGCCGAAACTTCTTCTGGAGCTCGCGGTGGTAGTATGGAGGCACGTAGCGCCTTCGCATTTCCGCTTTCAAGACTTCCCAAACAGTGATAGGTTGGTCGCGGTTGCGTCGTTGCTCAGCCTCGAGTCGATCCCACCAGGTAAGGGCGCGATCAGTGAGTTGTGCCACCGCATATTGGACCTTTCGCAGCTCCGGATAGGCATGACACGAGTACAAGTGATCCATTCGGCTCTCCCATTCAAGATAGGCCTAGGGGTCTGACTTGCCCGCGAATGTGGGTGGAATCATCTTGTGGTTTTGCTCGTGACGTCTTGGAGCTTCGTCGTCTTGATCATCATAGCGGTGCTGACGGCTAGGCCTTGCTTCAAAATCTTCATCGGACTGATCACTCGCCGGCTCGTGTCGTGGTCGCCTTGCGGGTAATGGACTTCGCGAGGAGGATTCATAAGTTCAATTCTCGTGAGACGGTCAGCAAGTTGTTCTAGGCCAGTACGTATTGCGGCGAGGGTGACACCAATCTCTGGAGGCGCTGGTGGAACTTCTTCGGCCATCGTACGGACTGGTCGTTGGTGACGTGGTTCGGCTTCGCAGTGTGAACTTTGAATTTAAACCTCGCAAAAAGAATAACACACGTGAGTCTCACTCGTTCAAGAGGATCACACAAAGATTTGTTTCACCAACAAAGATGGAAGACAACTATGACACATTCAAACCTATGACTAAAACAAATAAAGCAAAAGTAAAAGTAAAAGTGCTACGCGACAAGAATTGCTTTATGCCTAAGACCGAAAACACAAAAATAAAACGCAAACTAGCTTTAAGGATCTAAAAGTGAACTCGCAAGAATACAAAGGAACAGAGATATGAACACGAAGAACATATACTAAAACTAACAACCTAAGCGAACGAATGACAATCCTAAGCATGCACCAATTTAAACCAAAAGAACAAACGAGTCCTATGGATCTAAAAGATGCAACCTTTAATACCAATAAACTCAAAATCGAAGCTTTAAACGCAAAGTAAGAGTTCTGGAAAGAAACAACCTTGTAGGAGCTTTGAAGCTCTGATACCAAGCTGATGTGACCCGGAGACACGGTCGCGTCTCGGCTACGGTACGGTCGCAGCTTGAGCTCTCGGTCAACTTTCAGACGGCAGAACTTTCCTCGGTAAAGGTTCTGGGCCTTGGATCTAGGAGTGAATCAAACGAGGGAAACAGAGTTTGAAGGGATGTAAACGAGCCGTTTGGGAGATACGTCGAGAAGCCACGAACGGATCGATCGTATGATACGGATGCGGAACGAACGAACGAGCAGTTGCGGTGGAAACGTTGATGGAGACGAGTTGAGATGATTTGATGGAGAACTCGAGAACTTATGGAAGAGGACTCGAGGTTGCGAAGGGGGAAAGATGGGAGACGAAGTGAGGGGGAAATCCGAATGGATCGAGAGACGACACAAGAGGTTTGGCTCTCCTCTTGATACGGTCTCTAACAAGGTCGAACCCGGTTCGAGGCTTGTTAGGGTTTTCTCAAGGTTTAATCCCGGATTGAAGAAAGAGAAGAGTGAGACAAGTTTCAAGAATCTCTCTTGAAGAAAGTTTTATTTTCATACAAGTCTAAGGAGGAACAAGGGCTTAAGGAGAGTTTAAATAGCTAGGTCTAGATAGGAGCTTAAGGACACGCGGATTCATCTTGATCCGCACATCGTCCTTTTGACGTGTCCCCTTTACAAAGAGAACACATCGCCACCTTTTGACTAACACGCTTAGCCACAAACACTCTCCAACGTTCACAAACATAGGATCAAAAGAGAATATTCTCAAGTTCAAAATTAAACCAAAAATAAGAGGGAAAGAGAGATAACCGCCTTGGCCTTGCGCGTGAAGCAACTTAGCCTTTAGGCGTTTTGCGTTTTGCTCCATGCCTCGTTAAAACCTTCTCCGGTAAACCCATTTGGGACAAACCCAGAGTGAGGAAAAAGAGTACACTTACTTGCTTAACGACTTGACCGTCTTCACTCTTGGGTAAGAGTGAAGACTAAGCGGACTGAGCCTTCGGAGTCTTCATGGGGAGGCTGGCTTTGGACGAAAGTTTGGACAAATAGGTTGAGCCGCTGCTTAGCCGCCTTTGCTGAGCTCTTGGAACGCGTGGTGGCTCCGGGAAGGATTGTTGGAGCCTTGGCCGCGTCTGAAGAGGTTGCCTTGGTCGCGTCTGATGCGTCTTGGTCAGGCGTCTCTGTCGCGTTCGGCGTGTCTTGGTCTTCTTGGCCGAGGTCGCGTCTGCGATCACATCACCAAGTGTCGGTGTCAGATTGAATCCACAGAGACTCTAGATTCACACAAGAGATTTAATAATCTTTTAATTATGCTAAACCAAAATTGTAATTTAAATAGCAATGCAAAACAGAAAATAAAAAAGTTGTAAATCAGTAGGAATAAATGCTAGGCCTAGGGAAATTCTAAGGAAATCATGGAAAATCAGATCAATCAATTAATCAAGGAGAATTCAACAATAAAGCATCGTTCTTGAACTCTAAACACAATTATAAAATAAATCAGTTCTCACTGCAAATATCATCTAAGTTTTAAAACCCGAAAATCCAAATCTCTTTGCAAAATTCAAGTTAAAAACCAGCAATAAAATTAAGTTTAGATTTGTTCACAAAATTATTAATTCAAATCTCTTTGCAAAAAGTAATTTTGCTCAGCAAATGTTTTTGTTTTCCAGCCAAACATATAATTAATTAGAAAAGAACTCCAAGATTGGCTGCCCAAACAGGAGGATAAGAGTTTACAAATGAAATTTCAGATTCTAACGTACGCGAAGAAAGAGCAAGGCAGTCTGCCCTCACATTTAACTCACGTGGAATCCTGTTAAGAGTAAAAGAGGGGAATGAAGCTCTGAGAAAACTGAAATCGTCTAGTAGATTGGAAAATGCCGGCCAATCTTCAAGGGACTGCACTATCGCGACTAGCTCCGCACAATCAGTCTAAAAGCGTTGACAGTCAAAACCACCTCTGAGGATAGACTCCATAGCCCAAACCAAAGCATGTAACTCCGAGTGTAAGGGAGAATGGCTACGTCGATGAATCCATGCTCCTAAGCAGATCGTCTTATCCTCACTATCACAATACCACCAACCCAGACCCACAAAAGGATCTGTAGCTTTCCAGGATCCATCAATCTGACAACGGAAGGAAGGATCTCGGACATCCGGAACCTGGACCTCCAGAGTCGACGAACCTCCTAGGGAATTCGTGGAGAATGATTTAGCCTCCTCCCAAAGTAACATATCATTAACCGCCTAGTTAATAACATCAATTGGGTCTCCCTCTTTACCCTGAAAAACTTTTTTATTCCGATCCTTCCAAATCAGACATAAATCCAAATTAGTTGAGGACGTAAATTTGAAGCTTCCAATGAGGAAGGCCCCCTCCAGAATATAAAATCTAAATCCATCAATTAGCTCACCAAAGGTTTTTGTCAAGAAAATCAATTATATTCTCATATCAATTGATAATCCTAAGAGCTAAATCGAGATGAATAATCAAAGATCTAGCATTAAGAACAACCTATGGTGAAGAACAAGAAAGATAATGAATCCAAACAATCAATCAATCCAACAATCCATGAAATCTCTAATGAGAAACCCTAAACCTAACAAGCAGATCTACTCAGACATAATCAATGAAGAACATATTATAGACTGAATAAATTGCATTAAGAAATCAAAAGAAGAAGTAAAGGAGTTCTAAATCTTCTCTGAAGGTTTCTTGATTCTTCTCTCCAAAAAACTCTCTAAAAATCTCTCAGGGTTTTACAAAAATAAAACTTGCAAGGAAAATAAAACATGTAGGGATAATAAAACTTATTTCTAAACAATGACCTAAAAATCCTATTTATATTCCTAAAACACGTCCAAGGACTAATGATGCAAATATGGAAAACTTTGGGGCGGTTTTGTAAATCTTTAAAACTTGTGAGAAAACTTCCAATTTGTCTTGGACACTGCATCGATCGACACTATCATTTGCATTGGTCGATGCATATCTCTGAACTTGTCTCCCAACTTCATAGCTCAGCCTCAATGCTTGAATATGCTCCAAATCCTCCTATTTATCTCCATTATGCTTCCATCCAAGCTAGATCCTATAAAACCTGTAAAAACTCTCAAAGACTCAGAAAACACCTAAAAGACTCTATAAATAAGACTTATATCATGGCTAAAAACACCTAAAACCCATGATATATCATATAGCCTAGAAAACACATGGCTCAGCTCTAGGAGTGAGCTTGTTCCTATCCTTGAGAAGAGTAGAAGCATAACAAAGACAACCAAATGAACGCAAAAATATATAATGCGGTTGTTTCTTGTATAATTTTCATAAAGTGAAACTTTATCTAATAAAAGAGAAGGAGAACAATTGATAAGAAAAACAGCTGTAAGCACACAATCTAACCAATATGGCAATACTGAAATAGTAATGCTGTTGCAGCATTAACAGATGCTGGTGTTTGCATTCAACCGCAAAATTCTGTTCAAGAGTATATGCACAAGAGAATTGATGTATCATTCCACGAGTTTTAACAAGTTGAGTGAAAGCTAACTATGGAGCATTATCACTACGAATAGCTTTATTAACAGTCTGATGTTGAGTTTGAACATGTTTAATGAAATCAGAAAAAATAATGGAGACATCACTTTTATTTTTTAGCATATAAAGCAATGTAACTCGAATATAATCATTCACTATAGTTAAAAAGAACCGATAACTAACTAACTACAGTATACTTTAGCTATACAAGTATAGTATATTGTATTTTACATAACAATGTCATCTAATAATAATATCAATCATTTCAAGATTAAACGTCATCGGGCTTACCTTTATTTCTTCGAAACTCTTTCTTTTTGTTATTTTTTGGTGCAAACAAGAATTTTCATTACTTAAAACCATAAGAAAAGGAAGTTAATACAATCAAAAGGTTAAAGGATAACAAGAGGGATAAAGATAATGGTTACATGAATTTTTGAAACTCATAGTCGATAATATGGTATTATAACCAATTCATTTTGTTCAGTACGATCCATAATTGATTTAATTTAAATCTATTCTACTGACCATTTCCAACAATCATTGTTCAATAAAATTGATGTATCACATGGAACATTAACACGAACATATAGGACAAAAAAGATATTATATACCTCTAATTAAGATAATACAGAATGCATAACCATATCAAACACAGAACAGAATACAACAAAAACACAGTAATTTTGTCGATTACTCATCAGCATTAAAGAAGAAGCAAATATTCCTATGACTCCAATTATTTGAGTTTTCGTCTTTGAGCCAATTGATGAGGAAAACTACAAAATCTTGTACGATGTAATGATTTTACTCATCGTTGTTAGTTATTTTTACTAAATATTATTTGTGCCATGAGATATAATTTGATCAACAAAAGTTTAGAAGTTATAAAAAAATGTAACTGATGTGACTTAATACCTAATTTAATTAGAGAACCTATAAAATTAAATTAATGTACAGGTTTAGGTCAAGTTTAGGTCAAGAACCTCTTTCTTATTAAAAGAAAAAAATAACCCAAAAAATAATTGTAGATAAAGAGAGAAGCTAAAGTTTGTAGTTTACTATGTCATGTATATATTAGATTGCATGCTTTCTTTCTTATTGTTTTATTTTGATTTTGATTTTCTTGAAATAAAAGTGCTCTTGCCTACAATTAGAAATCCGATTCATCAATCAACATGCTTATGAATTACACGACACGACCTATGTTTGTTGAAAATACTTAAGATATAATTAAAGAGATATATTCCAATATTGGTAATTGCACACGAATACATATCAAACGATCAGAAAAAAGAAATTATAGATTTTCTTTTTTGGATAGTAGAAATACATTACATGGTGATAAGTACACCCCATTTATTAGTAGGAATGTTGAAATATTGCAAACTATGAGAAAACATTACATGGTTGGTGATAAGTACACCAATTTTATTTGTAGAAATATTGCAAACTACGAGAAAACATTACATGGTTGGTGATAAGTACACCAATTTTATTTAATACTAGTACGATACGAATGTGTTCATGACATATCTCAGATCAATAAAACACACGTTTATTTTTATAGCATATGTAACAGACTTAGGCAAAGATCCATATTGGCCTTTTACTTGACACCATTGACGTCTTTGACTGAAGCTTTAATTTTAGTGGCGTGGCGTTCACAGAAGCTCTTCAGTCTTGCAAATGCATCCTCCAAAGCAAAAATATCCATGTCGATAGAATGCCTCGCCCAGTTCTTCAAACCAAAAGCAATCCCTAAACCAATCCAACATGGTAACATATATATGTTGTTATGCGATAATTGTCTTAAATGCTAAACCGTTAAATTACCGTGATCAAAGGTAACGAGAAATTAATAAATACCTGGTAAGAGGACAATGCATTCTTCTTTAGCAAGCGTTTCACAGAATTCTTCATCAGTATTAATGTCCGCAAACATTGAGAAGTTCAGCTCGGTCTGGGAGAAGAGAAAAAGCATGTATATATATAAGATTGTTTCAAAATATAATACTAACTAGTAATAAGAAGTCAGAAATGTAGTAGTAATAATAGAATACCCATAAGAAGGTGCAGGCTTCAGTTTGGTGGTAGCAGGTTAGGGCTGGTATGTCTTTGAGCTTCTCAAATGCAAAGTCCGATTTCTCTTTCAGAAAAGCCTGCCTCCTCTCGAAGAACTCTTTAGGAGTTTTCTCCAAGATGGTGGGAACAGCAGCCTATATGATAAAAGTCACGAATTCACCTTAGTATATGCATGCAAAAAAAATAATAATAATAATAAATAAACCTTGGTTAGAGTATGCTTCCGAACTAGAAAATCCCGTACCTGGATAACAGTTGCTGGTTTATTATCTATCGCCAGAAAATTCTTAAGAGCACTTGTGATCTGTCCATATATAGCAAGATTAGGACAAGGAAAACTACGTATGTGTGGACATTTTCAACTATTAATATGGACCAAATTTATTTATACAATGNTATTTAGTATGTCAATGGCATGTAATCTCATTGTTAGGACGTAAAAAAAATGTTATTAACTTATAAATATAACGACGATATAAAGTAATGGTAGTAATGTTTAAAGAGTGATCGGAAAAAGTGGATTCGGACCTTGTTGGATTTGAAGGCACCATCTAGATCGTGCAGCGCGAGCCAGCCGGTTCGCCATCCGGGTTCACTCCATCCCTTCGATAGAGAACCGAGACTGATCACAGGTACGATCGACGAGAATTTCGCCATGGGAACATGGGGATTACTCCCAAACACAGTCCATCTGAAAACTTCGTCAGCAACCACCAGTATCCGTAGTTCTCGGGCCAACTCAGCCAGCTTATAAAGAAATATTCAATAGTTACGTTAAACATTCTCAATGATGTGATCATATAAGGTCACGTTGTATATATAGCCAATTAGAGTATCTGTAAAATACCTGCTTAAGATGAGCTTCAGAGTACGTGTTCCCATTAGGATTGTGTGGGTTGATAATAAGTATCGCACAGGTGTTCTCGTCCACAAGCGAACGGACGCTGTCAAAGTCGATCTCATAGTTCTTTTCGCGGAGGAAAGTATATTCACGAACCTCAAAGTTATTGTAGACTGCGTGGACCATGTCCCATGGAAAGCCCGGCTTCGGAAGCAAGATGTTGGCTTTCGGTGCAGCCAAGATTTCAATTGCAAGCTCGATGGCTTGTTTGCATCCAACGGTCATAAACACGTCATCTGCAGTCAGTTTGTTCGGAAGATCTCGACTTAGAAACTCTGCCACAGCACTGAGAACAACGGAAGCAAAAAACAATTTGTCATAGAAAATATACCAAGATACATAATAGAGTTAAGGTGTAACTAGAAGTGTAATATGGGCTAGATCATATTGTAAAACAATTTTTTTGTGGGACAGTTTTTCTTAGGACTTTTCAAGAAAAATATCTTAAATGATCAACGATAATTCGATGTATATATTACCTTTTAGCTGCGGGAAGGCCAATACTTGGAGCATAGGCGTTTCCACTACCGTCAAGGACAGCTTTAACGACTGCCTTCTCAGCGGTATGGCTAGTCTCGGGGGCTTCACTTAGAGGGGGCAAAATGGGTTTTATTTTAGGGTCACAAAGAGCCATGATTCTAGAGGTGTAACTGCCTAGGGTAAAAGTTGAAGCCTTTTTGGCTGCTTCGTTACCAATAAACTGCCAGTTGACGGAAGTATTTTTCGCCATATTTCTTATATTTCTCTTGTTAAGATTTTTGGTTTGGTGATTGTTTTCATCGCTACGAGTGGGATTATATAGTACAAGTTTCGACACTTCAAAAAAAAAAAAACGTAAACACATGATTTTCACGTGCGGAGTATCCAGAAAAAATCTAGAGAGAAACAAATAGTAGTAACTAATCTATGTCGAGTCTCCACGCGTTAGAACGTGGGAAACTTCGATCAAGCTGATTACAAGTATTCTTTTTGTACACTTAGGGTTAAATTTGTATGTTGAGTGATCTCTACGCGTTGGAACGTGTGAGTTTCTTTCGATCAAGGTGATTAGTACACGTAGAATAGAATTATGTATACAAGTCTGCGACACCCTCCGGATCAGGACTCACGAGTATAATCAATAATAGACAATTAATTCAAATGCATATTCACCCATGGACACTTCTTTATGTTTAAAGGTTCCCGAAAATAACAAATGCATTGTATAAATATTTTTTTGTCTTAAACCCTAACATTTGGCAATCAAGACAATCACTCGGGTTTCAAGTCCTTCCCGCTCGTAACTCGTAAGTCCTAAGGTAACAAAGACTGATGAACATGAATGTGTAAAGTAAAATATCAGGAATGTTCCAAGACTATATTTGATATTTGGATACAACAAACGAGCTAATCAGAGAGTGAAATAATTGTGTGAGTTTTAAAGTCTTGCCGATAAATAGACAAAAGGTAGTCGAAGTATTCTCATATTGATAACCAAGTGTCTTTAAGCCTCTATGTAAGAAGACTTTGGATTTTGGATACCGCACCCAAAGGTCCCAATTAAATACATAACAAATAACAAAAGTATTGTATTAAAAAAACACTTCCTCTATTTTGCAAAAAGTGTTATTTTCGAATTTTATTTTTGTTTCACAAAGAATGTCATTTTATATTTTTAATAAATCATTTTATATTTTCAATATATCTTTTACATTATTTTTTTTAATTTTATTCTTAATCTATAATTAATTTAACCTATTAATCACTTATTAAATAAAAACATATATGTATATTTTAATTTATTTTTTTAATTGGGGTGAAATGTGTCTAAATGATATTCTTTGTGAAACAGAAAAAATATTAAAGATCAATCACATACATGATTTAGTTAATATAATATTCTGCTACATAAAATTAGTTAATGTACATATAGATACCCTATAAGATTCATAATACCCCAAAAACCAAAAAAAATTATTTCTTAGCCGTCATCTTTTTTTGCTCAAAAAAAATTATTTCTTAGCTAGAAGATTTAGTCTCTCCTATATAGTACATAGTAAACTTCCCACCACTTATCTTGGTTGCCATTCACGTGATTTCACGTGGGATGTTGAAAAATGAATTGAGAGGACAAAATGAAACAATGCATCTCGTGCCCTGCCTCTACATGTTAAGGTGATGCATCTCGTGCCCTGCCTCTACATGCTAAGGTGATTACAAATGTGAAAATAATACTTTTGTCAACCCAAAGTAGTTTATTTGCCTTAAAATAATTAAACGAGCGATTATGGATAAGACTTAAAAAAAAAAGCTAGGTCTCATGCCAAAAATTGTCCAAACCTTAAATATCGAAATACCACTACAAGATATGTCATTTATACAGATCTGTGAAAAACCAGTTTTATGAAAATTATTTGTTACAACAACCATAAATTTTGATACCATACCAAAAACTAGCTCAAAAATCGACGATTACTTCTTTTATATATTGCTCAGAAATACTTGATTTTTTTAATTATTTACTGATCAATGTCAACAAAATTAATGGAATTCTCTCATTTATCTTACTAATCGAATTCCAAATGAAATCACTTAATTGATAAATCGAGTAAACTCTTGATGGTGATCAAAAATAAAAAAGCAATACTATTGTACTTATATTATCACCATCACATAACTTTTAGTGGAAAATTACTAAAGAAAATTCCAGTTTTGTATTTTTGGCAGGAAAATTGTAGGTTTGGAATTTTGGCGAAAAATTCCGGGTTTGCGTTTTTAGCGGAAAATTACGGTTAACGTTTTTGGCAGGAAAATTACGGGTTCGCATTATTTGTGGGAAATTTACGGGTTTGCGTTTTTTGACCAAAAAAATTTACGGATTTGCATTTTGGTGGAAAAATTGTGGGTTTTAGCGGGAAATTTATGGGTTTGCGTTTTTGGCGGGAAAATTGCAGATTTACGTTTTGGCAGGAAAATTGCGGATTTGCGTTTTGGCGAGAAAACTGCGGGTTTGCGTTTTTGGCGGGAAAATTATAAGTTCAAAATTTTGGTGGGAAATTGCGGGTTTGGAATTTTGGCGGGAAAATTATAAGATGATGATGATGACCCCATGTTGTTGACTATGATATATATTGATATGATGATGGTGATATTAATATGATTATGAAGGTATGATGATGATGATGATGATGATGATAATATGACAATGTTGATGATGATGATAGTATGATGATGATGTTAGTATGATGATGTTAATATGACGATGGTAGGATGATTGTAGGATGATGATAGTATGATGATGATGTTGATGATATTAAGTTGATAATGAAGAAATTGATGGATTAGTGGTTAACTAATAAACCGTTATAACCAAACTCATTTGACTCATGGACTCGTTTAATCATTAATTTATTTAACTCATCAATTCATTAGGATCTAAAATTTTAACTCATTAGAGTTCATGAGTTGAGTTGAATTGACCCATTTTAACACTCTTAATTACAACACATGTAGTTAAAATTGACATATGTTACCATTACGTGAGTAACTTAAAAAGACCAAAGTTTATATAATAATATAATATAAGTAGGTACGTTGTACATATAACGAGAACTGTAGATATTTTGAAACTCATAACAACTTTTTTTTTTTTTTTTT
>NC_025696.1:9595063-9623666 GCF_000633955.1 Camelina sativa
GGTTTGCGTTTTTGGCGGGAAAATTGCAGATTTACGTTTTGGCAGGAAAATTGCGGATTTGCGTTTTGGCGAGAAAACTGCGGGTTTGCGTTTTTGGCGGGAAAATTATAAGTTCAAAATTTTGGTGGGAAATTGCGGGTTTGGAATTTTGGCGGGAAAATTATAAGATGATGATGATGACCCCATGTTGTTGACTATGATATATATTGATATGATGATGGTGATATTAATATGATTATGAAGGTATGATGATGATGATGATGATGATGATAATATGACAATGTTGATGATGATGATAGTATGATGATGATGTTAGTATGATGATGTTAATATGACGATGGTAGGATGATTGTAGGATGATGATAGTATGATGATGATGTTGATGATATTAAGTTGATAATGAAGAAATTGATGGATTAGTGGTTAACTAATAAACCGTTATAACCAAACTCATTTGACTCATGGACTCGTTTAATCATTAATTTATTTAACTCATCAATTCATTAGGATCTAAAATTTTAACTCATTAGAGTTCATGAGTTGAGTTGAATTGACCCATTTTAACACTCTTAATTACAACACATGTAGTTAAAATTGACATATGTTACCATTACGTGAGTAACTTAAAAAGACCAAAGTTTATATAATAATATAATATAAGTAGGTACGTTGTACATATAACGAGAACTGTAGATATTTTGAAACTCATAACAACTTTTTTTTTTTTTTTTTGAATGTCATAACAACTTTTTATCATCTTCTTCCTCGTAACAAACACATGCGCAATTGAGCTGTTCGTGTCGTCGGAATCTCCTTTCTTACTTGTTTTGTTGATAGCTCACGAGAATATAAGAAAAGGCAAAAGATTCGCACGTTGATCCGTATGTTTTTGTTTGTACTATCTGACTAAAAAAATACCCCCACAACACCACCGGCCTCTGTAGATATGAGCCGTGTAAAAATACGATTCTTTAATCATTATTTCTTTTGAACCAAAAGCAAATGAAATCATTATTTCTTTACTTTCTTAAGGATTGAATCAGTGTAACTTAAGCGTCTAGGGATTTAATCAGGTTAAATTTTGGCTGAACCAAACCAAAATCATTATTCACTTTGGCTGTAATCTCTGGTTCAATTTGTTTTGTTGGCTCCTAATAATAATATATAAGGTTCCAGTCCAAATAATAAATTCTGAACTTAAATCGAACCAGTCTATTCAACTGAGAATAAATAGAATTATACTGTAGTTGTTGCGTAGATGAGTAGAATAATTAGAAAATACATGGAAATAATTTCTCAAAGATACATGCTCTTAATGATTGATGTGAGGGATTAAAACACCATTTTATTTATCACAAACTCTTAATGATTTATTATTTCATATCAGCAAACCATCCCCATGATTATATCTTAGCCTCAGATATATTCGAGAAATCGGAAGTCTTTAGTTGACGCCATTAGCTTCAACTATAATGGAATGGCGTTCACAGAAGCTCTTCAATCTTACAAATGCATCCTCTAGTCTCGGAGTCTCCATGTCGATAGAATGCCTCAACCAGTTCTTCTGACCAAATGCAATCCCTAATCCAACACACAATATTTTTTTATTTGATTTTTGTCAACAACATTCATTCAATCGGATTAAAACTGGGTTGTGACACAACAACAAACTCTAGTACGAACCACTAGACTGCATGTTTAATCTATAATTTTTATTTGACAAGTGTTCACAAAAAAAAATAAAAAATAAAAAACAATCTTGTATATTCGTCCTATAGAACGAGAGGTTTTCACAATCAGGGTTTTACCAGGTAAAAGAACGAGGTTTTCTTCCTTAGCAAGTTTCCTACAGAAGTCGTGATCGTCTTCAATGTCTACAAAATCCAATGGGTCCAGCTTTGTCTGCGGTATGCCCATCCACGCAAGGAGAAGTTGGTTTTAAACTCAAAAATTAATTAAAAGATGTAAAAATAATATATTAATAGAATTAATACCCATAAGAAAGTGCATGCTTCAGGTTTCATGTAACAGGTGAGGGTTGGTATGTGCTTGAGCTTTGAATATCCAAATTCCACTTTGTCTTTCAGAAAACTCTGCCTCTTATCGAAGAACTCTTGAGGAGTTTTCTCCAAGATGGTAGGAATAGCCGCCTATATTGAATTCATAATGGAATATCGAATTCATAATATTTATTTACAATAATTCTGGAGATTGAACAAATTATAATGAAACGCGATCCGAACCTGGATAACAGTTGGTGGTTTAGAACTAATCTCAAGATATTCTTTAGCAGCTTTTAAGACCTGTACATATAAAAACAAGATAAGGCCAAGAAAATGAACTGAAATGATTTTCTTTTTAACTATTAATCTAATATAGAATTATATATAGGAAAATAATGCATATTGCTGTTTCCGGACCAACCTTGGTGGTTTTGAAGTCACCATTTATATCGTGCAGTGCAAGCCAGCCGGTTCGCCATCCTGGGACTATCCACCCTTTCGATATGGACCCGACAGTAACTACGGGTACTATCGAGGAGAATTTTCCCATTGGAACAAAGGGATTACTCCCGAACACGGTCCATCTATATACTTCATCCGAAATTACCATTATCCCGAGTTCCCGAGCCAATGTTGCCAGCTGTGATTGATTTCAAAAGTAAAGATTAGCATCTTGTAAATTGTATGAATATGAATATTACGAATTGTAAATGACATAGAAAAATGTGTTTATTTGTTTTTTTGTGGGTTACGCTGACAATGTATGGAAGAAATTTGATTATAACATTACTCAATTTGAAGGAAAAACGTAAACAAAAACTAAAAAGATTTTATGCATGCCCAGTTCATCTAACCAATCATGTTTCAGGTGAATAATTTTACAAGAGTAAAATTACGTAAATACCTGCTCAAGATGAGCCTTAGTGTAGTAGTTCCCGTTGGGGTTATGGGGGTTGATTATAAATATCGCAAACGTGTTCTCGTCTGTCATCTCTCTTACGCTGTCGAAATCGATCTCAAAGTCTCTTTCCGGGATGAATTCATACCTTCGAACCTCAAGCTCTTTGTAAATAGAGTGGACCATGTCCCATGGAAAACCAGGCCTCGGAAGCAAGATGTTGGCTGTCGGTTTAGCCAGGATTTTGACCGCAAGCTCAATTGCTTGTTTGCATCCAACAGTCATATATACATCATCTCCCGTTAGCTTGTTATCAAGATCTCGGTTTAAATAATCCGCCATAGCACTAATAAATATATAAGCGTAGAGTTAGGATGCAAAACAAGGATGCAAATTCCGTTCTATCTAACCTGACCGACCAAAATGTATTCGGCTTAAATCTCAAAAAAGGACTAACTTGAACCAATCCAAAAACAACACATATATAGCTCTATTGTACAAAAAAATCTAAAATCATTAACATTCTATATTTACCGTTTCGCAACAGAGAGGCCAATACTAGGAGCATAGGCGTTTCCCCTGCCACAAAGGACAGCTTGAACAACCGCCTTTTCGACAGTATGGCTTGTCTCTGCCTCCTCGCTTAGTGGAGGCAAAATAGGCTTTCCTTGAAGGTCGCACATGCTAAAGATTTCAGAAGAGTAAGTGCCTAGAGAGGCTTTAGCGGCCTTTTCAGCTGCATCGCTGCCTCCGAACTGCCAATCAACGTATCCGTGGCTAGCCATATTTCTTATGTCTAACGTTGGAATTAAAATTTTATTTCTCTAGTTAGATTATTGTTTTTGGGTGATTACTAGTAAGAATATATAGTAAGAATATATAGTAAGAGTTTCTATATTTTTATATTAATTGATATTTCACGTGGTGAGTATTAAATTAGTATTGAGATAACAAAGGCAAGGAAATAATAATGTATCTCGAGACCATACATGTTAGAACATGGGTTTCCTTCTTTCAAGGTGATCACAAAATTGAAAATATACGTTTGTCAACGTACGATAGTTCATTTAATTTACTATAAAGATATTCGACGAACGAAATCGGATTAGAGCCTATTTCATATTTGGAACTTCAATTATAACAAGGTGTCAAGGTGATATATAGTCCCTAAAAAGTTCTTACTACGACGAAGTTAAAATTTAAAGGAAACAAGTTCATGGTAAATTTTAGTTGGATCACTTTCTATATACTATCATTATTTCTCATACCATCTCTAATCTCTCTTTGTAAGACTACTACAATATTCACGTTGGTTCAATATTCAATAATTTTGAGCAAATATACCAAATGAT
This sequence comes from Camelina sativa, assembly GCF_000633955.1. Taxonomy (NCBI): domain Eukaryota; kingdom Viridiplantae; phylum Streptophyta; class Magnoliopsida; order Brassicales; family Brassicaceae; genus Camelina; species Camelina sativa. The sequence goes on from NC_025696.1 coordinate 9,599,317, forward strand.
AGACCTTATTAATTTGGAACGCAAAATACGGATCATGCAAGTAGTGTTAATTTCATGCCTTGCGCACGTACGTAAGTATATTATATTAAAAAAAAAGCTAGCCCAAAAAAAATATAATTAAATCTAAAATTGTTAGTCCTCAAAATACTCATCGATAAAGATTTGATATCCGAGAAACAAAACACCAGAAAGTTTGAAACAAATATTTCCTTGATCACAATAACATCATTTATGTACTAAGATAAATTGATGTATTAAGATAAATTGATCTACAAAACAAATATTTCATTGGATGAACTAAGATAATTAAATTGATGTACTAAGATAAATATGAAACATATATTTCATAGGATGTACTAATGAGATAAATTGATCACCACAACCGCAATCCAATAAACTGATAAAGAGTTTACAAAATTATGTTACAAATTAGTTATAAAAAAAAGAGGGTTTACATGATTGAATCATTGCGTATCGATCGAAGAAATCAAACCCTAACACAACAAATTCAAAGCCCTAAATCACGTTGCGTGCAAAAGAAGATATTAAGTTTTATCTCTCGGATCACCATAACTTTCTTGATCCACTGCCTTTAATATGAAACTTATTATATCCAGCAAACTGGGACATAGGGAGAGAGAAATCTTCATCCAGATCGATGTCAGCCTCGATCGTTCTGAAGATGAAACTGAGGCGTGCCTTATCTCTTTCAATCCTCTCAAGAAACTGGCGGGGAACAAGCTGATCTCGACCTTCTAGAAGACGGGTGCGTGCAGAAGAGGAAAGAGTAGACTGGTTGATGAAGAGCAAGAGGATCATGATGCTGATGAAGCTGATTCTACGAGTGTTCTCCATTGTCGATCGAAGAGGTTTTCTTGACTGTTTCGAATTCTAAGAAAGCTTGTTGTAGATTTAATTTTTGATGTGCGAGTCTTTGTGTGGGTTCTTGTTCATATATATAGAGAGCGGATAGGCCGCCTTAATTTTGTTTTCCTATTTAACTTAGGAAAAAGGTGTTACGTGTAATATAAACTGGAATGGGATTATAGGACGTATCGGAATTCGGAAACTAGATTTGAACTTATCTTTTTTTTTTTCCTTTTCTAATTGTATAGTACAAAAAATATATATAAAACCATTAAAGTTATGTAGAAATTTTGTTTCACAATTTATCTAGAGTATTTCATAAATGTTATTTTGTAAGAATAGTGATATTTTATAAATATTTCTAAAGAACAATGTATTATTAGTATTTAAATTTATAAAATAATGAAAGTAAAAGTTATGAAAGTTACAAATTAATATATAAAATAATGAAAGTTATGTAGAAATTATGTTTCACAATTTATCTGGAGTATTTCATAAATGTTATTTTGTAAGTATAGTGATATCTTATAAATATTGCTAAAGAACAATGTATTATTAGTATTTAAATTTAAATGAATACTCGAAATTAGAAAGAAAACAAAAAAAAGAAGAAGTAAGTAACAGGTAAATATATAATTGGATCATTTTCTATATGTTAGAATTGCGGAATGTATAATGGAGAATGAAGAGAATCGAGAGAAAATGAGTGAGAAGAGAGAATATAGAACAAAAGACTTAATTAGATTATTCCTTATGTTGTTACAAGGCTTAATATAGAAAGACAAAGAGGCATATAGCCGTTAGATACAAAAGAAAGGAGATAGCCACTTGCTTGGGCATGTCGTGATCATTCTTAATGATGAAAGTGACGTGCCCTTCCTTTGGTTGACTCGCTTCACACTCGCATACCAAGGGTGAACATGTGACTCTTCTCTTGACTAGATATTTATCTTCTTTCTTCTCGATCCTTCTTCTCATTGGGCTTTAGTGTTGCTAAGCCTTTCCTTTATTTCACGAGCCGACTCTCGGCCTAATGGTCTCGGTTGTACGGACACTCATACGGTCACTTGTACGGACACTTGATCTCATGTCCTACTTCTCCTAGACCAATACTCCCCCTCAAGCTTAACCAGGTGAAACGGTTAAGTTTGGAACCCCGTAAGCCATCACCTCGTTAAAAACCTCAAAGTAGAAAACCACATGGAACAAAACTACCTTAAGGGAAAAAGAGTGTGATGGTCATGGGTAGGGGACTTGTGATCAAGGGTGAGTTAAGTCAACCAGGCCAAGTTTGTTGTGAATGTGATCGCAAACTTGACGACTGGCTGCCTTAGTGAAGATATCAGCGAGTTGGTCTACACTTGGTGTGTGGTATGGAAGTGTAACGCCTTCTTCAATCTTTTCTCGAACCTTGTAGCAGTCCAACTCGATGTGTTTGGTTCTTTCATGGAACACCGAGTTTGTGGCTATGTGGATCGCGGCCTCATTGTCGCAGTGCATAGGAATTGGTGTTGATGACTTGATGCCTAGTTCTTCTAGCAACGCCTTAAGCCATGTGAGTTCCGTGGTCAGCTTCCGCATCGCTCTATATTCGGATTCGGCACTTGACATTGGCACAACCTTTTGCTTCTTGGTCTTCCAGGTCACTAGGTTGCCTCCTATGAAGGTGCAGTAGCCTGTTGTAGACCGTCTATCTGTCCTATCACCACCCCAATCCGCGTCACAATATCCTACAAGCTCGGTGTTATCATTCTTTCCCATCCATATGCCTTGGCCTGGACTCTTCTTTAGGTAGCAAAGGATTCTCTCCAAGATACTCCAATGATAGGTTGTTGGAGCTTTCATGTATTGACTCACCTGATTCACAGCATAGCAAATATCAGGTCGAGTAAGTGTCAAATAGATCAACTTACCCACAAGACGGCGATAGCGAGAAGGATTCTCGTATGGAGGATCGTTCCTCTCCCCCTTTCGTTCAACTTGGTAACCATCAGGAAGTGGCGTGTCAACTGGTTTGGCTCCTAACTTTCCTGTTTCACAAAGCAAATCAAGAGTGTACTTTCTTTGTGAAAGAAATAAGCCCTCCGTAGAGCGACATACTTCAATCCCAAGAAAGTACTTAAGCTCACCAAGATCTTTGATATCAAACACAGAGTTTAGGTGAGATTTAATGTCTTTAATACCTTCCTGGTTGTCTCCCGAGATGATAAGATCATCTACATAGATGAGTACAACCACTATACCTTTATCGCTTTGAAGGCAAAAGAGAGAATTATCCGAGTGAGACTTCTTGAAGCCGTATCCTATGAGTGTGGTGCTCAACTTGTGACACCAGGGTCGCGGGGATTGCTTTAAACCATATATAGCTTTTCTTAGTCTTAATACCTTCCCGGGAGCGATCATGTCTTCAAGGCCCGGTGGTGGTGTCATGTAAACTTCTTCCTTTAATTCTCCTTGTAGGAAGGCATTTTTTACATCCATCTGCCATGACTCCCAAGATAGGTTTGTAGTCAGGGATAAGACTACTCTCACCGTATGGAGCTTAGCCACCGGTGCAAACGTTTCTTTGTAATCTTGACCATACGTTTGAGTGAAGCCCCGAGCCACAAGTCGTGCCTTGTATCTCTCAATGTCCCCATTGCTTAAGTGTTTGATCGTGAAAACCCATTTTGAGCTCACCGCCTTTTTCCCTGGGGTAGGTCAGCCTCGTCCCAAGTGTGATTGCGTATCATAGCATCAACCTCATCATCTACCGCTCCTAGCCACTCTTTGCTTTCTTTCGCTTCCTCATAAGTGTTTGGTATTGGCTGTGCGTCTAGCTTCCCAAGGAACACTTGATGATCAGCTGGTAAATGCGCAAGAGAACACACAGCTTGTATAGGATGCGCTATAGCATTGTTGTTGTAGTAGACACGCTTGTCCTTCCAAGTAGATGGATGTGACCGGGCGCGTGTACTCCGACGCGGCTGTGGGGCTGGTTGTGGTTCTGGAGCTGGCTCAAGCAGTGTTTGGTCTACAGAAGATGGTTCTTCAGTGACTTGTTCTTCTAGCCTATCGTTCTCCCCCTCCGGCTCTGGAGCCACAACATCAGCCGGGATGGAATGTTGATCGGTCAATGGTTCCGAGGGGCCGGTAAGTGAGTCAGGTGTAGTATCCTGGGACAATGGCGAGGGTTGAGTGGTCAAGACGCCAAGATGATCAAGTAAGAACTTAAGACCAGCAGACTGATCCGTAGGTGTCGCTAAGTCTCTCAAGCCTACCCAATCTTTCTTGTCAAAGTAGCCTTGATCTTCAAGGAACTTAATATTGCAAGAGATGAAAGTGCGGTTATTGGCCGGATCAAAACATTTGTAGCCTTTTTGAGTGATGGAATAGCCTAGAAACATACACTTGGTGCTTTTGGCTTCTAGTTTATTCCTTAGTTCACCTGGTACTAAAACAAACAAACACAGCCAAACACTTTTAGGTGATTAAGTGATGGTTTAAATTGGTTTAGTACCTCAAACGGTGATCGATCTTCCAAGATCTTAGTCGGAGTCCGATTGATTAGATAGCAGGCCGTCATCACCGCATCTCCCCAATATCTTCTTGGGACATTGGTGTGAAACATCATTGACCTTGCAACTTCCATTAAGTGTCGGTTCTTTCTTTCGGCCACACCGTTTTGTTGAGGAGTGTAGGGGCAACTTGTTTGGTGTACAATACCATGCTTTGCTAGGTGTTCTTTGAATTGATTTCTTGTATACTCGCCTCCATTGTCTGTCCTAAACACTTTAATCTTAGCATTAAACTGATTAGTGACATAGTTTTGAAAATTCATAAAGGCATCAATCACACGGTCCTTGGAGGGAAGTAAAGTGACCCAAGTATACTTGGACTTTTCATCTATGAAGGTCACAAAATACTTGTTATTATCCCTAGAGACACATGGAGATGTCCAAACATCTGAATGAACAAAGTCAAAGCATTTTTCATAAACGGTAGTGGACTTAGTAAAAACGGTCTTACAATGTTTGCCAAGAATACAAGCTTCACAACTAGAGTGATCAAAAGAAACATTAGGCATCATCAAATTAAGAGCTCTAGAATGAGGATGACCTAGCCTAGCATGCCATATTGCATTAAAAGAAATTCCAAGACAAGAACTAAGAGAAAAAGATTTTGGTGACTTTGGTGAACTCTCTTCAAGAATATAAAGATCATCTTTGGTTCCACCTCCACCAATCAGTTTTCCTGTCTCAATATCCTGAAAATGCACATCATTAGGTCCAAATATAGCATAGCAATTGAGATCATTAGTAGCCCTCTTAACCGATAAGAGATTAGAAGTAAATTTTGGCATGTAAAATGCCTTAGACTCTTTGTTAAATAACCTAAGGTTACCAATTCCTTGAACAGGGATCTTATCTCTAATTGCTATAATAACTTCACCCCTAGCCGGTTCTATGTTGTTTAAGAGACTCGAATTACTAATCATATGGTGAGAAGCACCCGNAAAGTCAAAGCATTTTTCATAAACGGTAGTGGACTTAGTAAAAACGGTCTTACAATGTTTGCCAAGAATACAAGCTTCACAACTAGAGTGATCAAAAGAAACATTAGGCATCATCAAATTAAGAGCTCTAGAATGAGGATGACCTAGCCTAGCATGCCATATTGCATTAAAAGAAATTCCAAGACAAGAACTAAGAGAAAAAGATTTTGGTGACTTTGGTGAACTCTCTTCAAGAATATAAAGATCATCTTTGGTTCCACCTCCACCAATCAGTTTTCCTGTCTCAATATCCTGAAAATGCACATCATTAGGTCCAAATATAGCATAGCAATTGAGATCATTAGTAGCCCTCTTAACCGATAAGAGATTAGAAGTAAATTTTGGCATGTAAAATGCCTTAGACTCTTTGTTAAATAACCTAAGGTTACCAATTCCTTGAACAGGGATCTTATCTCTAATTGCTATAATAACTTCACCCCTAGCCGGTTCTATGTTGTTTAAGAGACTCGAATTACTAATCATATGGTGAGAAGCACCCGAGTCTACAACAAGAGAGTTCTCGGACTTTTGGGTCAAGAAGGTCTTACTGGAAGGCTCCTTGAGAGCCAATGACTTGAAGAAGGCTTCTAAGTCTGATTTCCTCACATAGTCCCCTGAAGCCGCCTTGTCACCATTCCTTGAAGAACCGCCGGTCTGACCTTGCTCGTCTTTGGTGTGAGTGAGGTTAGCTCGCGGTTCCTTGTGATGTTGACTTGGGCGTAAGTGAGGGTGTAGGAACCAACACTTCTCCTTAGTGTGGTTCTTCCTCTTACAATGCTCACATCCACCCTTTGACCTCCGCTCCTCCGGTTTGAATATCCCTTTGTTTGCCGTGACAAGCTCCCCCTTACCACTAAAGAGACCGAGTGAGCCTTGTTCTTTTTGGATCTGTGCACACACATCATCAAGGCTTGGGAGCTTATCTGACCGAAGGATATGTTTTATGAGATCATTGAAGGTAGGATTGAGGGTAAGAAGCAAGGCGAAGACCTTGTCTTGTTCCCTTCGCTCATTGAGCACAGCCGGGTCCATGGTGTTTGGTCGGAGCATCTCGAATTCGGCCCATAGTGACCTAAACTTCCCAAAATGTTTGTTGAACTCCATATCCTCTTGATTCAGGTCGTTGATAGACNATGTAAAATGCCTTAGACTCTTTGTTAAATAACCTAAGGTTACCAATTCCTTGAACAGGGATCTTATCCCCATTTGCTATAATAACTTCACCCCTACCCGGTTCTATGTTGTTTAAGAGACTCGAATTACTAATCATATGGTGAGAAGCACCCGAGTCTACAACAAGAGAGTTCTCGGACTTTTGGGTCAAGAAGGTCTTACCGGAAGGCTCCTTGAGAGCCAATGACTTGAAGAAGGCTTCTAAGTCTGATTTCCTCACATAGTCACCTGAGGCCGCTTCATCACCATTCCTTGAAGAACCGCCGGTCTGACCTTGCTCGTCTTTGGTGTGAGTGAGGTTAGCTCGCGGTTCCTTGTGATGTTGACTTGGGCGTAAGTGAGGGTGTAGGAACCAACACTTCTCCTTAGTGTGGTTCTTCCTCTTACAATGCTCACATCCACCCTTTGACCTCCGCTCCTCCGGTTTGAATATCCCTTTGTTTGCCGTGACAAGCTCCCCCTTACCACTAAAGAGACCGAGTGAGCCTTGTTCTTTTTGGATCTGTGCACACACATCATCAAGGCTTGGGAGCTTATCTGACCGAAGGATATGTTTTATGAGATCATTGAAGGTAGGATTGAGGGTAAGAAGCAAGGCGAAGACCTTGTCTTGTTCCCTTCGCTCATTGAGCACAGCCGGGTCCATGGTGTTTGGTCGGAGCATCTCGAATTCGGCCCATAGTGACCTAAACTTCCCAAAATGTTTGTTGAACTCCATATCCTCTTGATTCAGGTCGTTGATAGACTTCATTATTTCAAAGACTCGAGTGAGGTTGGAGACATTTCCGAATACGTTCTTGAGAGTCTCCCATAGTTCGCTCGCCGTTTCACAATAAGAGTAGGCTTCTAGAATGGGAGCTTCAAGAGAGTTTTGAAGTATGGAGAGGACGGTTTGGTCTTCTTGGAACCATTTAGCTTCTTCCTCGAGCTTAGCCTCTTCTTTATCTTTTTTGATGGTTTCTTTTCCATCTTCTTTGGTGACTTTCTTTGGAACTCTTCCACCTTCGATGTGGCTCCAAAGTCCACGACCACACAACGCGGTTTTGGTGGTTCTTGACCATAGTAGATAGTTTCCTCCCTTGAGGACAGTCGGTAGAACAAGCGGCTTGGTGTTCTCCATGGTAGAATGCTATTGACCGCCGGGTAAAACTTTTGACCGTCGGATAACACAAGAACAACGAGCAAGAGTAGAAAGCGAACAACAAGAATAGAGAATCAAGACTAGAGAATGGGGCTGGTTTTGTCAAGAACAGAAACCTAGCTCTGATACCATGTTAGAATTGCAGAATGTATAATGGAGAATGAAGAGAATCGAGAGAAAACGAGTGAAAAGAGAGAATATAGAACAAAAGACTTAATTAGATTATTCCTTATGTTGTTACAAGGCTTAATATAGAAAGACAAAGAGGCATATAGCCGTTAGATACAAAAGAAAGGAGATAGCCACTTGCTTGGGCATGTCGTGATCATTCTTAATGATGAAAGCGACGTGCCCTTCCTTTGGTTGACTCGCTTCACACTCGCATACCAAGGGTGAACATGTGACTCTTCTCTTGACTAGATATTTATCTTCTTTCTTCTCGATCCTTCTTCTCATTGGGCTTTAGTGTTGCTAAGCCTTTCCTTTATTTCACGAGCCGACTCTCGGCCTAATGGTCTCGGTTGTACGGACACTCGTACGGTCACTTGTACGGACACTTGATCTCATGTCCTACTTCTCCTAGACCAATACTATATAAATATATAATACAATTATTTCTCATGCCATCTCTGATCTCTCTTTGTAAGACTACTACTGCAATATTCACGTTGGTTCAATTTTCAATAATTTGAGCAAATATACCAAATGATAGACCTTATTAATTTGGAACGCAACATAGGGATCATGCAAGTAGTGTTAATTTCATGCCTTGCGCACGTACGTAAGTATATTATATTAAAAATAGCTAGCCCAAAAAATAATATAATTAAATCTAAAATTGTTAGTCCTCAAAATACTTATCGATGAAGATTTGATATCCGAGAAACAAAACACTAGAAAGTTATGAAACAAATATTTCATTGATCACAATAACGTAATTTATGTACTAAGATAAATTGATTTATTATGATAAATTGATCAATATACGAAACAAATATTTCATTGGATGAACTAAGATAATTAAATTGATGTACTAATTAGTACAAAATTATGTACTAATGAAATAAATTGATCACCACAACCGCAATCCAATAAACTGATAAAGAGTTTACAAAATTGTGTTACAAATTAGTTATAGAAAAAAAAAAAGAGTGTTTACATGATTGAATCATTGCGTATCAATCGAAAAAATCAAACCCTAACACAACCAATTCAAAGCCCTAAATCACGTTGCGTGCAAAAGAAGATATTAAGTGTTAACTCTCGGATCACCATAACTTTCTTGATCCACTGCCTTCAATAGGAAACTTATTATATCCAGCAAACTGGGACATAGGGAGAGAGAAATCTTCATCCAAATCGATGTCAGCCTCGATCGTTCTGAAGATGAATCTGAGGCGTGCCTTATCTCTTTCAATCTTGTCAAGAAACTGGCGGGGAACAAGCTGGTCTCGACCTTCTAGAAGACGGGTGCGTGCAGAAGAGGAAAGAGCAGACTGGTTGATGACGAGCAAGAGGATCATGACGCTGATGAAGTTAATTTTACGAGTGTTCTCCATTGTCGATCGAAGAGGTTTTCTTGGCTGTTTCGAATTCTAAGAAAGCTTGTTGTAGATTTAATATTTGATGTGAGAGTCTTTGTGTGGGTTCTTGTTTAGATATATCAGTGTTCAAGAAAGCGCTAGACGGTATTTGAGCGGTGACCCAGGGCCTAGCGTCTAGAACGCCTAATCGGGGGCCTAGACGGTTTTTAGGCGGTTTAGGCATTTACAACATAAAACATTATATATATAAAATTATATACAAATATATGTTAGAAAAATAAAAAAAAAATTATAAATTATAAACAAAAGTAAGAAAAATACATTTTTTAAGTTATATTAACAACATATAAATATTTATAATACGATCTCAAGACCAAACCCAGATCTCCTTTGTTTCATGTATCGTGATTGGTCGAGATTTTTTGGAGAGAAAGAAAAAATTTCATTTCTCTCGTTCTGATCAAAATCGTTTCTAGGTAACGCATCCTGGTCACCATCTTCTCCGACAAAGGTTTGTATTCCGGCCATTAAAACACATCAATGGCGTCCACTAGACCTCTCTGTTCAATTCCTTACTTGTTCCTCTCTTTCTCTGTCCTCTTCGTCTTCTCGCTTCTCTTCTTCTTCTCCAATTCCTTATGCTCTCTCGCCATTCTCGGTCTCCTTTTTCGCCAACTCAATGTCTCGTAAGTTCTCTCAGACTATATTTATCGATTCTCTCTGTTTACTGTGTTGGATTCTGTTCTTCGGTCTCTGATTTTAGTGATTTGCTGTTTAGTAACCGAGGAATATTATTTGGCTCGTTTGATCTGTGAGAAAGTGTGATTGCTCTTTGCATATGTTTGNAACAAAGACCATGTCCCTGCGTGTTGGATTTTCATGTCTTCTCCCTGTGGATTTTGGTTTTTGATGCACACACACAAACTTTTGCTAGATTCTCTTTACTTGTTTTTGGGTGAATCAGTGGTGCGTCGTGTTGAGACTGAAGTGATTCCTGTTTCTCCTGAGGATGTGCCTAACGTATGTGTAATAAGCCTTAGTATGTTTTTTGGTATTGACAATGGTTTTTGAATGTGGCTATGTGTTTTGTCTTTCTGGGTGTTGGGTTTTGTCTTTCAAATTTTTTTTTTTTCACTAATAAATATCCATTTCGAATTGATGTTGAATGAGACAGCTTTAAGTCTATGGTTTAGGTTTTACTGAGAATGTTTTGATGCTTTGTGTAGATTTCATATGTGCATTGATTATTTTGTGAGCTGATTATATATTTTTCCTTTTTGTTTTGTTTTGGTTCAATGTGGATTTAGAGAGAGGAGCAGCTGGAGAGGTTGTTGGAGATGCAGCAGTTTGGTGATACATCGGTAGGGATGTGGTCGAAGCCGACAGTAAGGAGGAAGACAAAGATTGTTTGCACCGTGGGTCCTTCTACCAACACAAGAGAGATATCTCATGAAGAGGAAAAGCCTGTTCACAAGGAAAAGACCCAATCAACAGAATCGGGTTCCACGGCCAGAGCCTCATCAAAGCAGCCTGTGCCTGTGAGGAAATCCAAACCCATGAAGCAGAGCAGGAAACGTTCAGGCACCAAAACTATGAAGAAAAAACAAGCAAGAGGTGTTTGTTGTTCTTTGAAAGTGATACTCTCGGAGCTCCTGATGGTTTATTCTGTGTTTGAAATTGTGGGTAGCAATCGGATAATGTTGAATCTTGTAGTAACAATCACATTTCATAATCAAATTTTGNTGTTATTGATTTGGTGAAAGAGTACAATGCGCAGACTAAAGACAACACCATTGCTATCATGCTTGACACCAAGGTTTGTTTTTTTGTTTCCCATTTTATTAAGAGTTTGTCTTCTCAGTCATGTATCTTGTTTGACGAGATTAGTTTCAATTTGTGTCAGTGTTAATTATGATGATTTCGTCAATGATGTGGAAGCTGGTGACATGCTCCTTGTTGATGGTAAGTATATTTTAGTGTTTGGTGTAAAAGGATTTTAGATCTTCTTTGACATGCCTCTGAAAGAGATGCACTTGGTTTAGTCTTTTCCACTATATTGATGGTTATACTACTATGTTCCAGGTGGTATGATGTCGTTTATGGTGAAGTCTAAGACCAAAGACTCTGTGAAATGTGAAGTTGTTGATGGTGGAGAACTTAAGTCAAGGAGACACTTGAATATTTGGTATTGTATTTTTTTTTACATTTTATTTACAATTATTTTCACTATATTTTTATTTTAAGAACACCAAAATTAGTTCCCCCATTTTTTTAACATATGATCTTAACTACTGATCTTACATTATTTTCACTATATATTTAATCTAAGAACACAAAAAAAAGTTACCCCATTAATTATGCCCTAAGACGTATCGGAATTCGGAAACTAGATCTGAACTTATCTTCTTTCTTTTTTCCTTTTTTAATACAACACATTAAAAATAGATTCGCTTTGATCTTTACTCCAAGTTTAAAATGAATCTAAAGTGACAACAAAACTCTTCAATCTATAATCTCTGTTTATATATTGGTATATATAAACTCAGTAAATTCTTTTGGTTTTGTAAATTTAAGTTTCAACAAAAACTTAGGAACAGTGATTACGATAAAATTATTATAAAAAAAAAAAAAAAAACAATTGAGTCCTAAAGATGGTCTAACACCACATACAATACCACATATATAGGCATATAACAAAAGCAGAAAGCCATAATATTAGCAAAAGCATAGGATCATCATTAGAAAGGGACCAGGTTTAAGATTTGTCTAGATTTAGGTAAAACCTTACATATGCATTATAAAGAAAGGATCATATCATCTCAGATTAGATCTCCCATTTCTTAAGCTCCATGCCGTCCGGTGGAGTGCTCTCGATTTTCTTAGTCCCGACCTCTTGCCAAGTTTGTTGACAGAACTGTCCCATTTTATTCCACCTGTTCATTATCCAAAATATCCAAGAACCGTAAATGAGTCAATCAAACGGACAAACACTATATATGACAGTCTCCATGAAAAAAAAAATACTCACAAATGATTTTCTCATCGCTCGCCTCAAGCTTCATACAAGCAGTTCAACAAATACGAAAAACCAAAATATGAACAAAGGAATTAATAACTTGAAAAATATATACTACAGACGATATAAACTTCTAATATGACAAACAAAGGAATCAGATAGAATTTAATTCCCACTACAGCTTGTACAATATTGGAGAAAAGGCTAACAAGTAACAATGATGCATAGGAGGAAAGAGCAATATTGTACCCTTTTCTCCAAGTCCAACCATAACATTTGTAAACTGCTTTTGAGCGTAAAATTGGTAGGGTTATGATTTGATTATTATTATTCATCAAATTACACCAAGAATCCAAATCAAATCTGTGAAATGATGTGAGGATGCGCTTATGAAACCTCGCATGGTAGATTGGTAAAAGAGATCCCTTTTCGTGAGATTTAATATGGAGTCGGGTCCATGTGTTACACTAGCTAGGATTAACGAGTACCTAAATTGTAGAAAATAGCCGCTAACAATCATTATTCAGACCATCACTAATAAAAATGTCAAATGGATTTTATTGTATTTTTGAAAAATTAGAGAAATGTGACTTAAAATTAACTAAAAATAGGAGACAAATTGAGAATATATTCGTGGTCAATTAAATTTTTATATTTTCTTCATTTCTAACTGCATTGTAGGCATTTTTTACCAAGAAGTTCGGGTCTACGTCCTAATATTTTGCTAGTTTTTATAGGCAGTTATGTACTACATAATATATTTCTAATTTTAGAAAAAAATCTCTATATACAACAGTTAGATGATAGTGTGTACATATGTTAAGCATTCCATCAAAAAGAAAGAAACCAAAAAGTGTAAATGTCTATAGGTGTAAATGCCAATAGTTTCATCACTTATTTGGGGATTTTCTTGATATTGACAGGTATTGTACATTGTTGATATATGAATTTTGTCGAATTCTGATTTATTTTTGTGTTTGATAGTCTATTGTGTATTATTTTTAAATAAAACATAATATCTATTACAAATCTCTAATTCTAAATGCTAAACGCAAAAATAAGAAAATTTCCATTTGTATTCTGAAATTTGCATATATATACACTTAAAAAAAAATTATTAAAAAAATGTTCTGTTTTTTTAAGATTTTTTTTTTAATATATACATTTTTAACTTCTTACATAAAAATAACTCAATCGAGATCGAAATAATTTTTGAACTATATATATATATAAGTGTTTCTATAAACATGTAATTAAAACAAACATATGTATTTTTAATCAACTTTTTATATGTTTTTCATATTTCGATCAACAACTTAGCAGGAATGTCAAGAGGAAATACTCAGTTGCCATGTAAAGAAAACCGAATCGCATACAAGAGGCCTGGTCTTTGTTCTGTAGCTATGCCTTTTGGCACATGCAATCAAGATTGCAAGCTTGCTGGTGTTTATAAGTATGGTTCATGTTCATCTAGACGAACGAAATCAGGCGGCAGAGAATCAAGATGTGTATGTTACGGTTGCAAATAAACAGGTGTAGACCAGAAAAAACTTACATGCAACAATATATTTTAATATCATTATTATATGTCATCCATCAATAGTATAAACTTACGGTTACATGCTTTTTTGTTGTTTATCGCACCAAAATATGTGAAAGTGAAAAATATACGCTCAAAAGCAATTTACAAATGTTATGATTGCAGAAAGATATATAATATTATAGCAATCAATAGAATCACTGTTAGCATGTAAACCAAATCAACCAGAAAACAAGAACAAAGCATAAAGAATTATACATGTGATTCGCAGATTGCATTTATCTATCAACTTCTTAAATTTGGATTCACTCAGAGCGTTCAAGAGCTGTTTTCTTAGTCTGATACTCTTCAAGCTTCATACAAGCAGTTCTACACATACGAAAACCAAAATATGAACAAAGGAATAATTAATAACTTGACAGATATATACCACAACTGTAGACGGTATAAACTGCTAATATGACAAAACAAAGGAATCAGATAGAATTTTTAATTCTCACTACAACTTAAATACATGACTAACAAGTAACAATGATACATAGGAGGAAAGAGCAATACTCTACCCTTTTCTGCAACCATAACATTTGTAAACTGATTTTGAGCGTAAAATTGATAGAATTGATAGGGATATGATTTAATTATTATTATTAATCAAATTACAATTTACACCAAGAATCCAAATCAAATCCGTGAAATGATGTGCGGATGCTCATATGAAATCTCGCATGCTAGATTGGTGAAGGAGATCACTTTTCGCGAGATTTTATATGGAGTCGGGTCCATATGTTACACTAGGAGTCTAGGATTAACGAGTACCTAAATTGTAGAAAAAATAGCTGCTAACAATCATATCCACACCATCACTAATAAAAATGTCAAATGGACTTTGTCGTTTTACTTTTAACATCACCTAATATTTTCATATTGTAAAACAAAAAACATATATATATATATATATATATTTTATTATTATTTGTGAAAATTTAGAGAAACGCGAATTAAAATTGACTAGAAATAGGAAACAAATGGAGAAAATACGCGGTCAATCAGATTTCTATTTTTCTTCATTTCTAACTGATCTGTAGGCATTTTTAACCAAGAAGTTCGGGTCTGTGTCCTAATATTTTGCTAGTTTTTATAGGCAGTTTTATGTACTACATCATAATTTCCTATTTTTAGGAAAAAAAAAATCTCTATAAACAGCTAGATGATAGTGTACACATGTAAAGCATTCCATCAAAAGAAAAAAACCAAAAAGTGAAAATGTCTATGGGTGTAAATGCCAATAGTCTCATCACTTATTTGGGGCTTTTCTTGATATTGACAGGTATTTTACATTGTTGATATATGAATTTTGTCGAAATCTGATTTATTTTGTATTATTTTCAAATAAAACCATAATTTATGTTACAAACCTCTAATTCTAAATGCTAAACGGGAAAATAACAAAAAAACTTATTTGTGTTTGGAAATTGAGAATTTATAAGAAATGTCTCTTTTGAGATGTATATATATTTTTAAAGAGAAATACCCTAGAATGGCACACATTTGGGTTTTTGTTCCAAAACTAGCACACAAGCTGGAATGTTCCAAAACTAGCATTAGTATATTATTATTATTTTATCTCAAAATTAAATTTAAGCTTATGATCTTAATTAAAACAACAATATCCGACGAAGTTTCCGGAAAAACTAAGCTTTTAATCTCAGATCTTCTTCTTCTTCTTCTCCGGTGAAGCTTGTGGTGAAGCTTCCTATCACAGATTCCGATCAGATTTCAAAAATAGTTGAAGAAGAAAATAGATGGAAGAGGAAATCTCCAGAGCGAGACACCAATGGAGGACGTAAGAGACGATCGGTGTTACGAACGAATATAAGAAAGATCTTCAAAGAGACGAAGATGTTAGAGTGAAGAGAAGAATGTTCCAGAGTAACGAACAGAAGAACGAGACCTCAGATGAATCCATGGTTGTGTATCTCCTTGTGCTCTGCTCATACTTACCAGTCTCGATTCTCATGGTAATTTTCTTTTCCCCCCTCTCTCTAAACTAGATTTGATGAGCGAAATATATTTGTTCCCGTATAGATTTCGTATCTAAGTTTGGGTTGAGCTCCAGTTTGAATGTAAAAATCTTGAAGCTGAAATGTGTATTTGAGTTCTATTCTCTCTTATTTGGATACTAAAGTAGTTGCATATCAAGTGTTTGATATAATGTCATTGGGAACAAAGTAGTTGGTAAAGAGTAAAAAGTTCATCATTTTGATGTCTTCGGCTTATACTTCGTCTGTTATGGAGTTGACTAGTAGTGATGATGAGGCGTAGTATGATCATCTAGTTTGGTCATCACCATTATTGGGATTTCTGAATATTTAGGAAAATCTTCCTAAATATCAATGAAGCTTTCCTAAACATATGAAATCCTTCCTAAATCTAAAGAAATGAGTGTATCACATATTACTTTATTTCACCTTTGCTTTAAGAACATGGTGAGAGTTTTAAATTTGTGTAAGGCTTATATGTACTATTGAGATTAAGCTTAAACTTTATTTCTCTCCAATGACTACACTACATGTAGGAAAATTGGTAGGTATCTAGCTTGCTATGAGTTTTTGAATTGTTTTGCTAATGGTAAAGATCAACTTGGTAGTGTTTCTTGGGGTTTTAAAGTTAATTAATCTGGTAGTGTTGCAGAACTAGATTAAATGTGTGGTGATATATAAGATACCTCTTGAAGTAATATGTTAAAACGAAAATTGATTTCATGGACTGATCATGTTGTTGAATAAGGTTTTCAGCTCTAAATTCAAGTGATTGATGATATACATGATGACAAATATTTCAAGAACAAAGCAGAGAGTTGATGATGAAGATGGGAAAATGGGCACTTGAGTGGAAGTTGAGTTCGTCATTATGGAAGGTCTTCATAAAATTCAAGAACACCTTCCTAAAAGCTATGGAATCCTTCCTAAATTTTTGAAAAATGTGTTTCTAAATCTCTTTATATGTGTTTTGCTTTATTGTATCACATATTACTTCATTAGTGATGTATACTGATTTGATTATGTGCACATATTGGTGTTTTACAATAAAGGTAGCAAATAGAAATATCCAACATGATGTTTTAGGAAGATTTTCCTAAACATCAATGCCTTCTTCCTAAATTTCAAAGAGTTCTTCCTAAACGTCAATGACTCCTTCCTAATGCTCTTTTTTCTTTTCATGACGGTCTTCCTGAAATTCAAGAAATCATTCATAAATATATGAGAATCCTTCTTGAATGTTGCATTCAAATCCTTCTTATATGTTTACTGGTGAAAACATAGCTATCTTCAAAAATATCAAGATAATTAATACAAAACCTTCCTGAATATACTTTAAAACAAGTCTTGTGGTGAAAACCATCCAAACTATCTTTCATAACCAAAATCCTAATGCTAAAACAAAAACCATGTGAATACAAAGAATCAAACTGTAAATACTTCGATCTCATATGGCAACTGAAGCCTTCAATCTTGTATGAGCACCGTTCGTCTTTGATTCTGAGTGTTATTGCAGCTCCAGTTCTTCCTAAACTTTTTATGAAAGTCATCCTGAAGATCAAAGAAACTTTCTTGAATTTCGTTCAATCCTTCCTGAATTTTCATAAGATGGAAGCAAGAACCTATATATCTTAGAGCATACGTGAAAACTAAAAAAGAGCAGAACATATTAACAAACAACAGTATGTGCAAGACAATCCCAGAAAAAAGCATAATATAATAACAAAGAGATCAAGAATCTAAGAAAACATAAGATTATGTTACAAAAAAAAAAGAGACAATATAATAAGAAATGATGAAATTTTCTAGTACCAAGTAAGCATCAAAGCACAGAGAGAAACACAAGTCCTCAAGCAAGCAATTGCAGCCTCATGTGTTCCTTTTCTCAGCAATTCAATAAATTTCTTCACAAGAAAAAACAAAATAGAACAAGAGTTACATGGTTTAAAATATATCCTAGCATGAAGATCCTAAATATTCAGAAATCCCAAAAGTTGTGATGACCAAAACAAGAAGATCCTCCTCCATTGTATTTTGCCTTATACACTACTAACCTACCCTATAACCAACAAACTATAAGCCATAAATGATTGTTAAACATGACTTGCAACCACCATTATTACCTCCTTGACAACAACTCCTTTTCTTCTCAACGTCTCCTGTACTTCTCACCATTAACTCAATATTATTCCCTTCATCAGAGCATGAAGAAGAGTTATTCAAAGAGTTCCCTGGAAGGAAAAAATTGATGTCCCATCATCTCGCTACCACCATGATTCAATTATGTAGCAATAAAGAGATAACCATCCCATTTCCAATCATTCAAATCCCACTCCACAATTCTTTTACCTACTGACTTCAGATCCATAACAATAAACTCATAGAAATATTCAGTCTCACCTTCAATTCTAGCTTTTATGACAGATAGTTTCCACTCTCAAAAGAGGGGATAAAATTTAGACTAACATAAGAAATACAATAAAACCCAATTGATCTTTGGTAGATGGAAAGTTAGAAAAACAAAAACTTTCAAGCTTATTCCTATAGATTCTTCTCTAGAACCTTAGAAAGGAACTCAACGACAGATCCATGATTTCCAATAAACCCAGAAACATATGCAAAGGAGAAGAAGCTGAAGGATGGTCGAATGATGAGCAGAGCAGATTCATACCGTAGTTAATAGATTGGTTTCACCAATGATGAGCAGAGCAGATCTCTTCAGTGTCGCAATTATTGGTTTCACTAACTTCGACTTCATGAATCACCTTCAATTCAGATTCGATTGGGTTCGTGCGATTAGGTTTGGAATCAGTGAGAAGGAGGAGCGAGAGAAAAGATGTTGGTTGCAATGTCACGATCAACACTGTTTTTTATTAATATCTAATATATAATTTTGTGCTAGTTTTGGAACATTTAAAAGTGTGTGCTAATTTTGGACTAAAAACTTAAAATTGTGCTATTTTTGTCAATTGCCCTTTTTTAAATACCCATTTTCTTGGTCATTTTTATTTTTGCTCTCTTTTGTTAAATTAACTTTTAGAATTTTTTTGGGTTTAGGTTCTCTATTTTATATTTTTGTATAGTTTTAAAGGGGTACTCTTTGAAAAAATAATTTATTAAACAAAAAATGTTCTATTTTTTTCAAGATTTTTGTTTCTTCAAAATAAATACATTTTTTTACTTGTAACACCAAATAACTCAATCAAGATCCAAATAATTGGTGAATTATATATAAGAGTTTCTATAAACATGTAATTAAAACAAACATATGCATTTTATATTTCGATCAACAATGCAGCAGGAATGTCAAGAGGAAATACTCAGCAATGTAAAGAATACCTAATCGTTTACAAAAAGCCTGGTCGTTGTAAAGAAGCGATGCCTTTTGGCACATGCAATCATTATTGCTCGATCGGTGGTATGTATAAGTATGGTTCATGTTCATCTAGACCAACGAAATCAGGCGGCAGAGAATCAAGATGTGTATGTAACGGTTGCATAAAGGCGTAGACCCGAAAAATCTTACATGCAACAAATATATTTTAATTTCATGAAATTACGGTTAAGAGTGATTGTATATGTGCTAAGAGTGATTGTATAAAAAATTACGGTTACATGCTTTTTTGTTGTTTATAGCACCAATATATGTGAAAATGTACGCTCAGAAGCAGTTTACGAATGTTATGGTTGCATAAAGATTAATAGGGAAATACATTTTCCCTTTTAAATATAACCTTAAAAGTGTAAATAATTACATCACAATCTTTTTGTATAAACTGTAGTTTTTAAAATTAATAACTCACATGATCATTACACGTATCAATTTTTGTTGATTAGAGATTTTGCTATGTCTAAAACAAAGATTTTTTAAAAGAAAAAAATTCAAATTAAAAAAGATAATTATTGTTGTAAATTAGAGAGTTTAGGAAGTAAATCTCTTAGGTTATTATTGATAGGAATCGAGGTTACAACATATATATATAGTGTTACAAGTCCCAAAGCTATAAACCGACATACTAATGCTATCGCCGATGGGCTTCGACTATCGGGCCGAAGGCTCTCGACCAAGTGTGGTTGAGAGGCCGAGTATGCGCGGACTGGATAGTGGGCCGGTCGATGGAGTCCACTAAGTGTTTTACAACACTCCCCCTTGGACGATATGACCGTGCCTATGTTGGACGGGATCACAGCAATGTGCTTAGGGGATGCTGCCTCATTAAAACCTTACCAGGAAAACCCATTGGGACAAAACCTTAGTGAAGGAAAAAGAGTACAGCACACATTGCTCCCCCTGTTCCAAACATCACTCCAAGTCCTTAAGCCTCCGCATTCCAATCTGGTGCGTGAGCTTCCTGAATGTCGTTGTCGGTAATGCCTTGGTGAAGAGATCGGCTGAGTTGTCGCATGACTGAACTTGCACCACTTGAACTTCTCCGGCCTTTTGTAGTTCATGTGTGTAGAAAAACTTTGGCAGGATGTGCTTCGTCCGATCTCCCTTGATGTAACCTTCTTTGAGTTGTGCGATGCAGGCTGTATTGTCTTCATAGATGACCGTTGCTGATTTGTCTATGTCCATGCCACTGTCTGTCCGAATGTGCTGAGTCATTGACCGCAACCAAACACACTCACGGCTGGCTTCATGCATGGCTAGGATCTCCGCGTGATTTGAGGATGTGGCTACTAGAGTCTGCTTCATAGAACGCCAAGAGATCGCTGTACCACCGTGTGTAAACACATAACCTGTTTGTGACTTACCATTGTGTGGGTCGGACAGATAACCTGCATCAGCAAAACCAACTAAACCTTCTTTGTTATGGTTAGTGTAAAATAAACCAAAGTCTGTCGTTCCTTGTAGGTAACGCAGAATATGTTTTATACCATTCCAGTGCCTTATGGTCGGACAAGAACTGTATCTTGCCAGAAGGTTTACTGCGAAGCATATGTCAGGTCTAGTGTGGCTAGCCAAGAACATTAATGCTCCTATAGCACTGAGGTAAGGCACTTCAGGACCAAGAATTTCTTCATTGTCCTTCTTAGGAGCAAATGGATCTTTATCCACTTCTACACTTCTCACAACCATTGGGCTAGTCAATGAGTGAGCTTGCTCCATATTAAATCTCTTGAGTACCTTTTCTGTGTATGCCTTTTGATGCACAAGGATCCCATTGTTTATGTACTCAAGCTGCAACCCCAAACAGAATTTTGTCTTGCCTAGGTCTTTCATCTCAAACTCTTTCTTGAGATATCCTACTGTTTGGGCGATTTCCCCAGAGGTTCCAAGGATGTTTAAATCATCCACATATACTGCTATTATCACAAATCCCTTATTCGCGAATTTCTTTATGAATATACAAGGACTGATCGGGTCATTCCTATAACCTTCCTTGGCTAAATATTCACTTAGCCGGTTATACCACATTCGACCACTCTGTCTCAGTCCATAAAGCGATTTGTCTAGCCTTATGCAGTATTGGTCTCTAGAACCCTTCTTATCTTTGAGTTCTATACCCTCTGGTAATCTCATATAAATTTTATTATCCAGTGGACCGTATAGATATGCAGTTACAACATCCATTAACCGCAAATCTAAACTTTCTCTTATGGCCAGACTTATTAGATATCTAAAAGTCGTTGCATCCATCACAGGGGAGTATGTCTCCTCATAATCTATGCCAGGTCTTTGAGAGAATCCTTGTGCTACGAGCCTTGCCTTGTATCTAACAATCTCGTTTCTCTCATTTCTCTTTCTTACAAAGACCCATTTGTGTCCAACTGGTTTAATTTCTGGTGTTATCCTTAAGGTCGGACCAAACACACTTCTCTTCTTTAAAGAGTTTAGCTCCACATCTATGGCTTCTTTCCATTTAAGCCAATCTTTGCTTTGTGTACACTCTAGTATAGATGTGGGCTCATGATCCTCATTTATTTCAAGTGCTACCTTGTATGCAAATATATCATCAATGTCGACATCTTTTCGGTTCCATTGTATTCCAGACATTATATAGTTTATCGAGATCTCATTGTTGTCAACTCCTTCAGGCTCTTGAGGTTCAGCGTCCTGAGCCTCATTTGGTGCCGTAGGAGTTTCCGTGACAACGTCTGGCTTTTCTAGAATTCCCTTAGCCTCGGTCTGTTTTGCACTCTTTGTTTTCCGAGGATTCTTATCTTTGGAACCTAATGGTCTACCCCGTTTCAAACGTGGCATAGACTCTGTAGCAACTTGATTATTGTGTTCCTTGTGAACATCAATACGTACTGGTGCATTGCAAGCTGGTATGTACGATTTTGTTACTCTTTTCGGGTCAGCAAAGGAATCTGGCAATTGATTAGCTAGCTGTTGAAGATGTATAATCTTCTGAACTTCTGCATCACATGCTATAGTTCGAGGATCTTGCCATTCTAAGGATGTTTGATTCCATGTCAATTCTTTGCTCAGCTTGCTGGTCTCCCCACCTAGCATAGGGAATTCGGACTCAATAAATTGACAGTCCGCGTATCTGGCCTTGAACAGGTCTCCTGTCAGTGGCTCGAGATACCTTATTATGGTGGGAGACTCATACCCCACATATATTCCCATTCTCCTCTGTGGTCCCATCTTTGTTCTCTGTGGTGGAGCAATTGGTATATAAACGGCACAACCAAATGTCTTAAGATGGGATAAGTCTGGCTCTTGACCCGATAGGAGTTGGGATGGGGAATATTTGTGTTCACTAGATGGCCTGATGCGTATGAGTTCTGCTGCGTGTAAGACCGCGTGTCCCCAAGCCGACACAGGAAGCTTCGATCGCATTAACAATGGTCGAGCTATCAATTGTATTCGTTTAATGAAGGATTCAGCTAATCCGTTTTGTGTATGTACAT
Organism: Camelina sativa; assembly: GCF_000633955.1. Taxonomy (NCBI): domain Eukaryota; kingdom Viridiplantae; phylum Streptophyta; class Magnoliopsida; order Brassicales; family Brassicaceae; genus Camelina; species Camelina sativa. Next base: position 9,622,032 of record NC_025696.1, read on the forward strand.
GTGCCACAGGATGTTCCACACTCACCCCCATGGACATACAGTAATCATTAAACGCTTGGGATGTAAATTCACCAGCATTATCTAGACGTATAGTCTTAAGTGGAAAGTCTGGAAAATGTGCTCTTAATCGAATGATTTGAGCTAAGAGCTTAGCAAATGCTAAGTTTCTCGTGGATAACAAGCATACGTGGGACCATCTGGTTGATGCATCTATCATCACCATGAAATATCGAAATGTCCCACTAGGTGGGTGTATCGGCCCACATATGTCACCTTGTATCCTTTCCAGAAAATGTAAAGTCTCTCTTGTGACTTTTACTGGTGAAGGTCTTACAATAAGTTTCCCTTGTGCACATGCCACACATGTGAGATTCTTAGGGAGAACTTTTCTTTCTTTAAGGTTGTGCCCTTTTGAACTCTTTATCAATTTACGCATCATGTTAGTTCTCGGATGGCTAAGCCGGTCATGCCATAAAGTGAAACTTTCTTTGTATATTTTGTGCTTAGCCAAGTTGGCTTCTATCATGTTAATCTTAGCATGGTATAGACCAGAGGCTAAGGCAGGTATAGTCTCTAGGATCTTCTTTTGTCCTTTCACATTTTCTGTAATGTAGAGGAACTCTTTAGATCCTTCACCCTTGGTTTCAATATGATAACCATTTGACCTTATGTCTTTAAAGCTCAATAAGCTTCTCTTAGAGCTGGGTGAGTATAAAGCATCACATAACTCAATATGAGTTCCGTTAGGCAACAATATGTGTGCTTGGCCGTAGCCTTCTATAAGATTTGCTATACCCGCAATTGTATTAACATTTGCACTTTTCATTATAAGATTTATGAAATATCTCTTATCTTTTAGTATGGTGTGGCTGGAGCCACTATCCACTACTAATTCACTCATGTCCTCGGCCATGTCTATAAATAGGACAAGAATTTCGGATTTTAATAGAATAGTTTATAAAATAAAATCCATTGAATTTAATTCAAAGCAATTATCCATTACATTAAAAGGAAATTAAATCATAAAGCATAGAAAATAAACCAAAATAAATTCGAAATTCATTCAACATCTTTGAGGCAGTCGGAGGTCTCATATCCTAGCAAGTCATCATTCTCATGATCGAAGTCTCCTTCATCATCGATGTGTACATAGTTTGCTTCTGGATTTTTCTTAAGAGATTCTTGGTATGCATCAATGAGGTGTTTGGGAGTTCTGCAGTTCTTGGCCCAGTGGTTTGACATACCACATCGGTGGCAAGTCGATTTGGCCTTGGAGTTTGGCTTAAAGGACCCACGGCCCTTACCACCACGTCTGCGGCCTCCTCGACCAGCCTGGCCACCTCGACCATTACGTCTTCTGCCACCACGGCCACCACGGCCATAGTGTCTATCTCTGTGGACGTAGTTGATCTCACTAGGCTCCTTAGGCTCATTAGACTCTACTACAGCTTTCTTTCCCAAGTCGACCTTATTTGCTTCTGGTAATGGGGCTGTACCAGGAGGTCGCATAGCACTGTTCATCATCAACAACTCATCGTTCTGCTCAGCGAGCAGTAAACACTCAATGAGTTCCCCATAGTCAGCAAGCTTTTGGTGCCGATATTGTTGCTGGAGTACTCTGTTATTAGGGCTGAA
>NC_025696.1:9624790-9659591 GCF_000633955.1 Camelina sativa
ATGAGTTCCCCATAGTCAGCAAGCTTTTGGTGCCGATATTGTTGCTGGAGTACTCTGTTATTAGGGCTGAAGGTAGACAATGTCTTCTCAATCAGCTCCTGCTCAGTCACCTCTTTCCCACACAGCCTAAGGAGTGAGACAATCCTAAAGAGCTCAGAGTTATACTCTTCCACGGATTTGTAATCCTGGATCCTTAGGCTCTTCCAATCAAACTCTGCCTTTGGAAGGAGCATCGTCTTTTGGTGCCCATAACGGCGTTTAAGCTGTGTCCAAAGGGCGAGAGGATCTCTTAGGAAGAGGTACTGGCTTTTGATACTCTCAGCAATGTGATGATGTATGTGCTGGAGACACTTACTCTTGTTCCTGTCCGTAGCTCAATATCCTCATCGATGCACCCTTTCAGGCCATTCGATGACAAGTAGATTTCGGTGTCATTAGCCCATTGCAAGTAATTCTTTCCGGAAGCTTGCAGGATAGGGTAGTCTAGGCTCTTGAGATTAGCCATCTGCATAAACATAGACAACCGACAGTTAGCATGCGGTATTTGAAACCGAACCATGCAACAAGTAATTTTCAGGTCATGCGGTATTTGAGACCGAACCATGCCTTAGGTCATGCAGTATTTGAGACCGAACCCTGCCTTGCCTCTTATAGTTTTTTTTCGGTTTAAATTCATGCATGCAAGACAACAAAACTAAATAGCTATATGCATGCAACAATTTCCTTATTCCTAGATAGGATTTCCTTATTCTTATAATTTCCTATTTGATTTAGGATTAAATATTTTCGATTTTAAGGAATTTGGATAATTACTATTTTAATTAGGAGCTTATCCTAACCAATATTTTAATTCCGATTTAAAGTTTTAATTTATGGAAACTTAGTAAAAGTTTTTATTCAATCGGATTAATTTAGGATAATTACTATAATTTTAATTTGGAAATTATCCTAGAACAACTCTAAAATTTTCGAGTTTATGAATTTAGGATCTAGGGANACAACTGCATTAAAAAGAAATGATCATATCATATCACATCAGATCAGATCTCCCATTTCTTGAGCTCCATGCCGTCCGGAGGAGTGCTCTCNTCTTCCCCACGAACAGCTCCTTGCTTCCCGCGAACAGCTTCTGGTACTCACCCCCGATCGACGAACCGCGAACAGCAAACCTCGTCCAAGCTGTCGAGAGAACTTTGATCACAAGCTAAGGATTGCTTGTGAACAAGAGGATCTTCGAACAGGAAGGATTTGATCTCGGATGAAAGTAAGAACAGGAAGTTGGTTTAAGGTTTTAGGGTAAGAGAGAATAGACGGCTGCTTTAGGGTTTAGGGATAGAGGCTATCGTGCTGATAACGTGTTGTAAATTAGAGGGTTTAGGAAGTAAATCTCTTAGGTTATTATTGATAGGAATCGAGGTTACAACATATATATATAGTGTTACAAGTCCCAAAGCTATAAACCGACATACTAATGCTATTGCCGATGGGCTTCGACTATCGGGCCGAAGGCTCTCGACCAAGTGTGGTCGAGAGGCCGAGTATGCGCGGACTGGATAGTGGGCCGATCGATGGAGTCCACTAAGTGTTTTACAACAATTATTAAGAAGTCTTGAAAATATAAATAGTAATTTTAATATGTGTATAAAAAGATAATATTGATTCAATTTTAAGTTACTAATTCTCTAAATATACCATCATTAATTAAACTTGGTTCTACTATTAAAACTTGTTTTTTGTAGAAATCAGGATGAAATTATGAATATTTAGATGAAAAAGAAAAAGAAAAATTGGATTCCCTAAGACCATAGCAAAAGCAGAAAGCCATATTTAGCAAAAGCAAAAACCTTAGGATCCTCATTACAGGAAGAAAGGGATCAAGTTTAAAGATCTGTCTAGCTTTAGGCAAAAACTCACAACTGCATTAAAAAGAAATGATCATATCATATCACATCAGATCAGATCTCCCATTTCTTGAGCTCCATGCCGTCCGGAGGAGTGCTCTCGATTTTCTTAGTCCCAACCTCTTGCCAGTTTGTTGACAGAACTGTCCCATTCGATTCCACCTGTTCATTGTCCAAAATATCCAAGAACCGTCAAATGAGTTAATCAAACGGACAAACACTATATATGACAGTCTCCATGAAAAAAGAAAAACAAGAACATAGATAATAATACTCACAAATGATTTGCTCATCGCTCGCCTCATATCCTCATCCGCATTCGAGTATATATCACGGAAGAATTTGTTCAAAGCTGCGTCTCCTTCAAGCTTCTCATCCTTTTCCTGCAGATCAACCACAATATTTTAAAACCAAAACAAAACGTTTGGTATAATGCTCGGACAAGGCTTAAGCATGATTAGAGAGACAGACCTGTTTCTTCACTTCAGCTTCCAGCTTGTCCCAGTCCTTAACTTTCTTAGAAGAAGGATAAGCTAGTCTCTGTGAAACCTCTGCACCATCATAAAAACAACATTAGATTTACATGACGAGAGACTCTTTGTTAAGCTCATCTGATGAAACTAACGAAGGAAAAGGTTAAAAAAACCTGATGAGACATTAGGCTTTGGCAAAACCACTGGCCCTTTGCCGTGTTCGAGGGAGGGCCATGTGATTATATCAGCTTTTGCAAGACGGATCTCAATTTTGGTTGACAATACTTCATACTTGCACTTATCTGGTATTATCTGAATACACACGCCATAAGAAAAAAGTCATGTAATGTGTTCAACTCAGATTGCTGAAAGGAAGTCATTAATTCATTCACCAAAATACACTACCTTTCCAAACAGTCTCGGTTGGAGATAATACGCCTCCTCTCCAGGGACATCAATCACAACACTCAGCTGCAAATCACAGAACAGTGCCAAAAAATTAACACACAATCACACGGAAGCATCATTAAGTTTGGTTCTTAAGAGTAGTATACTCACAATTTGTTCACCAAAGTCGATGTTAACATTTTGCTTGGGTATCCCTTTTGCAAAAACAGTTACCACAACTTCTTCTGGCTTTTGGTAGTACTCGTGCCTGTTGAACACTCAAGAATATGAGCTATTATATGTATATATAATTCTTATAAACTTGGAAATTCTGAAACTAGCATTGTTTTGTACAATAATAATACATGTACTTTGGTTTGGCTGGTGCTGCAGGCGCAGGGGTAAGATCAAGTTCTGATACTGATGGTGCTGTCGAACTCAAAGGCAAAGTTGATGGCACCGGTTGAACCAAATCTTTCTCTTCTTCTGAAAAAAGATAGTAACAATCGAAACCTTTGTGAATATTAACAACATATCAAGACATTGGTACCATCTCAAACAATGCAATCACTCTTAGCATGTAAACCGAAACAACCAAACAAGAACAAAGCATAAAGATTATACCTGTGATTCGCAGATCGCATTCATCTATCAACTTCTTAAATTTGGAGTCACTCGGTGCGATGGAAGCACCCTTTTCAAGAGCTGTTTTCGCAGTCCGATACTCTTCAAGTTTCATACAAGCAGTTCTACAAATACAAAAACCAAAACATGAACTATGGAACTAATAACTTGACTGCTACTATGACAAACAAAGGAATCAGATAGAATTTAACTCTCACTACAACTTAAAAGACATGACTAACAATGATACATGGGAGGAAAGAGCAATACCGTACCCTTTTCTTAAGTAAGCTTTGGTCAATGAAGGATCCAACTCAATTGCTTTGTTAGCATCTGCCACGGCCTCTGCTCATCAAGAAACAAATCAGACCCAAATCCAATCAAACCACTGAAGTCATATAACACTAAGACAAGTAACAACAATGGGAATGAAAATTGCAGAGTATACTTTCTTAAAAGCACGCAATACTTGGAACTTCATACTAACCACTCTAAGTAAAAATCAAAACTTTCAATACTGTTACCCCTCTGTCAAACCAAATTCTCCACATTCATAACCAAAGGCTCAAACGACTAGCAATTTTGATACATTGGTTGAGATATTTGCACTAAATCGATACTAAAGCTCTAAACTTTAGGAAGAATTGTGACACTACCAAGCGACAGGACACAAAACTAAACCCTAAAAACACACAGAATCCACCGAAGTCAACATCTTTTTCAACTATTATGAAAACCCAGAAACCCAAAAGGCGTCTAACGAAAGTAAAAGACAAAAGATTGAAAGAAGTTTACCAGTGAAGCTTAGGAGTTTGATATAGGACTGAGCACGATCAGCGAAGAAATCAGCACAATTGGGATCCAAGTCAATGGCTTTGGAGTACAAGTCAACAGCAACATCGAACTCATCGTCTATGAAAGCCTCTTTAGCCTTATCAGCAAGCTCCTTAGCCATTGGATTGAGCGTAACAACCAAAAAACAGAGAAGAAGAAGGAACAAGACAAGACTACTAATATGATAAAATCAAACAACGAGGGATGTGTGTGAATGAAGTAGAGAGGCCAAGGTTGGTTGCTTCCTAATTGCCACAATGAAGGAAGGAATATATAAGAGATGAATGTTATCGTTCTTCTTCTTCTTCTAGATTCTTCCTTTTTTTTCTTTTTATGCGACTCCTTGAGTTGATGAGTTCGAACCCATTAATTAAAAAATTTTCCTTTTTTCCTACAAATTTTCTCTCTTTTTTTTTTTTTGTAAAATATTATTTGGGCGAATTTGTCAACTACCATTAAAAATTGAGAGTAACCATGGACTAGTGTAAAATGACAAGAGAGGAGTAATTGTAAGTGACACGCGCATTTAAAGGAGTGTTGGAGTATGAGATTTTTTATTTATTTATCTGATTAAATAATTCATACCTCTTTAAATTTTGATTTCATATATTTTTTAACAGAAATAATTAAAATTTTGAAATTTATCATAAAAAGTTCGAATTTTTTTTCTACATTTGACATAACTTGGATTTTTAAAATCGGATGTTGAAAATTTGAAATGATGAATAATTTTTATAATAAGAACAAGTTATAATAAGAGTCTAGGACTAAAATATATAATCTGCAAGATTCAAACTCAAATATATATATATATATATGTATATGCAGTGTAAAAGAAATAATTGTGAATAGTGAATTTTGAAATGAAATGTTATTCAAAAATTAGATACGGTAAATGAAATAGTATAGAAAAAATAAAATGGTACGGAACATAAACTTAAACACATACAAAACGCTATACATTAATCGATACAACAAACACAACCCAATTTACCGTGTTAAACGGTNTGGATTGAGCGTAACAACCAAAAAACAGAGAAGAAGAAGGAACAAGACAAGACTACTAATATGATAAAATCAAACAACGAGGGATGTGTGTGAATGAAGTAGAGAGGCCAAGGTTGGTTGCTTCCTAATTGCCACAATGAAGGAAGGAATATATAAGAGATGAATGTTATCGTTCTTCTTCTTCTTCTAGATTCTTCCTTTTTTTTCTTTTTATGCGACTCCTTGAGTTGATGAGTTCGAACCCATTAATTAAAAAATTTTCCTTTTTTCCTACAAATTTTCTCTCTTTTTTTTTTTTTGTAAAATATTATTTGGGCGAATTTGTCAACTACCATTAAAAATTGAGAGTAACCATGGACTAGTGTAAAATGACAAGAGAGGAGTAATTGTAAGTGACACGCGCATTTAAAGGAGTGTTGGAGTATGAGATTTTTTATTTATTTATCTGATTAAATAATTCATACCTCTTTAAATTTTGATTTCATATATTTTTTAACAGAAATAATTAAAATTTTGAAATTTATCATAAAAAGTTCGAATTTTTTTTCTACATTTGACATAACTTGGATTTTTAAAATCGGATGTTGAAAATTTGAAATGATGAATAATTTTTATAATAAGAACAAGTTATAATAAGAGTCTAGGACTAAAATATATAATCTGCAAGATTCAAACTCAAATATATATATATATATATGTATATGCAGTGTAAAAGAAATAATTGTGAATAGTGAATTTTGAAATGAAATGTTATTCAAAAATTAGATACGGTAAATGAAATAGTATAGAAAAAATAAAATGGTACGGAACATAAACTTAAACACATACAAAACGCTATACATTAATCGATACAACAAACACAACCCAATTTACCGTGTTAAACGGTAACCGTAAGAGATAAAATATAGACAACTGAAAAGATGAAGTTAAACATATAACACAAAAAAATGCTACACCTTAAAAGATACAATATAGGTAACCCAAGCAACCATGTCAAACGCTAATCATAAGAGATAAAACATAAACAACTCAAAAGATGAAATTAAACGCATAACAACAAAAAATGTTATACCCTAAGGGATACAACATAGGCAACCCAAGCAACCATGTCAAACGCTAATCATAAGAGATAAAACATAGACAACTCACAAGATGAAATTAAACGCATAACAACAAACAATGCTATACACTAAAGGATACAATATAGGCAATCCAAGCAACCATGTTAAACGCTAACCATAAGAGATAAAACATAAATAACTCTAACGACCAAAATAAATGCACAACAAAAAAAAATATACTCTAAAAGATACAATATGCAAACCACATCAACTGAGTTAAACACTGATAATAAACGATATACTCTATACATCGTTCATGTATTTATAATTATAATTCAATTTATGTAATTTGAAACTTGAGAAATATATTTTTTTTTAAATGGATTAGAATGTTATTGTGCTCTATATATTATGAATATTTTTGTTATTTATTAATTTATGAACTAAATTTTATCTTCCTAATATCTTTAAATCACTGTACAATAAAAATAAAAATCTGTGGTTTTAACTGAGTTTATGAAATCAAAACAGTGTGTTCAAAAAAATTTATTGCAAAATATGAAAGAGTAGAAAGAAATAAAATGAGAAAAGATGAGAGATGACAAAGATATATATCCATATAGAGAGAAAATACATGCATATACAATTTGCTGAGCGAGTGGAACGATTAATTTGGCAAAAGGTTAGAATTGTCATTATTATATATATTATAGAGTATATGATCTTTTCATGGTTAAAGACGTTAGCTAGTGAATTATAATTTTTTTCTTGGTTATTACTGCCAATTTCCCATATTATTTTCTGTAACTTTTTTTTGGTCTGTGTGGAATAATTACGAAATGTAAATATTTTTCATCGTATACTGTACTCTCTTTTTCGAATTTAGTTAAATTGATTTTTTATAAACATCTTGTTGGAAATTTCGTTAACTTAATTAGAAAGATTTGAGGTACGTTTTCAAGTTTTATAAAGTGAAAAAAAATGTTCTGACTTGGTCACTTGTATGAATGATTAACTGGTTTATTTATATGGATCAGAAATTACTTAGAAAAGGTTGACAGAAACAAACAAACAAACAAAATGGATTGATTGGTACTCTTTGAAGATAATAAGATTAGCCAGATTAAGAATTGAGCCTTTGCCATAAACTCTGTTTTCCTCGTGGTTTCTTCTTGGAACTTCATTGGAAGATTCAAATGCGTGTGGTGTGTGGATATGGAGAAGTCAATTCATAGTGTCAAGTGGATGTGGTGAAGTCAATTTAATCTATTTGTTTTGGTCGACAATAACAAGAGTTGTAGTTGATTAAATGTCAATTTTTTTTTTTTGGTCAAACGCTTAATTTCATTTCTTCAAAACAAACCAAGTACAAAGGTAGCAAAGGATTCATGAATCCCAACGTTTAAGAGACAAAGATAGGTATTCCCCAATACCAAACAAAGATAAATAACATAGATCGATCTAGATTCCATGAGAGTTATGAGGCAAAAGCTAGATAGCTTTTTGACACATGTGAGACCACGGTTAGTCGAACAATCTTCCACGAACGGATCGATGGATGACAAGGTGGTCACTGTCAAAGGACTATGTGACGTTAAACAAGAATCCAAGACCGAAAGTCTCGCCGGCACGAGAAGAACTACCCATGGTAGTGTAACGGTAAGGATTTGAGTGACTATGGTTGTATAGTCGGGTGTGGATTGCAACAAAGAACAAAGATGGGTGGTGAGGTCTCTTTTAAGATGCATAGTAGCTTCTTCTTGGTTAAGCAAAACCCGGAGCTTTAGAGATTTGTTTCTTCAGGAAGCCTTGGGATCGCCAGCTTGGATCGTGGAGGAGTGGTATTTGGCCAGAAGTATTCCAAAGACACACTCAAATCTCCAACAATATAAAATCGGGAGCACAGCCACAAAACTCTTAAAACTTTCAGATTTATAATTCATGTCCATACACGGAGATAATACCAGGGTTCGCAACAGATGATTGTAAAGCCATAGTAGAGATGGTGAGTTATACCTCGAATGGAGTCTTCGGCCGTTGAGGATATAAACGCCACACATCGCTTGGTTATGGAATAACAAAAGGAAGATTAACACAGACCTGGATTTAGCATTAATGGGCTTGGACCTCAAGAATTCTATTGGGCCGCTTTTTGAAAAAAGCCTTTTAGCTGAAACCCTAGTGTCGTAGAGAGTGACCAGGGTGTGTTGAGAGCACATCGGTCGGGTGTCGGTAGATGATAGGTTTGCGAGAGCAGCTCAGGTGAAGGTAGGTTCGACGTTAAACTACATATGTGGATCGAGGCTGTGACATATGACTCATAGATCCAATCCGTATTGGAGTGTAGAATTGATTCTCTGAGGAAAGGCTCGCCGTGTGCTGTCGGCGCCTCCACTGGGCATGGCACAACTGATGGTCCAAGAGGAAACGCTCCTACCATCAACGAAGCCCAGTATGAGGGTTTTCCCGAGGTGAATAGGATTTTAGATCTAGAGAAGTACAAAACAGATAGATCCGCTGACAAGGAAGTTGCAAGCAAAAGATGGAGGAGGGGAGTCGCCGGAGTCCACCTCCTTGCCTTGCCGCTGTCAGTTGAGTAGCCGCCGGAGGGGAAAGGTTTCGAGAGAGTAGAAAAGGTTTAAAAAAGTGGGGAAAAAGTTTAAAAAAAAACAGTGAAAAAGAGAGAACTATAACAAGGAAGAGACGGATTCCAGATCTCCCGACGCCGGCGAGCAGAAGCAACACCGGCATCAGAAAGAAAGATCAAAAGAAGTGCTTCGACGGTTGTGCCCAAGAGAGAAAATTTTTTTATTAAATGTCAATTATGTATCAAAGTTTGTGTAGGAATATGTGATTCGTTGATTATGAGCAATTAACGGCCTCTATTATATAATTAAATTTTTATTCAATAAAGTAAATTTAACCTTATATATTAAAGAAATCTGTGGCAAATAGTGACGAAAATTGATAAAAGAAATAGTCATTACAGAAAAAAAAAAAGGGTACTAATAATAAAATGGGTTTGATCTGGGCCGAAATAAATTATTAAGGCTCATCACAACAAAAAACTAGGGCTACAAAATCTCAAATTATGAAACCTCTTGATGTCACGTCTCCCACATCAGAAGTTTGGGGAATAGGACACTCATGTGGCGTGATATAAATACAAAAGGTGGTCGACCCTTGAAAAATACTTACCTGGACGGGGTCAACTCATGATCAAGAAGCCGAGTGGCCTAGGCTAGTGGCTTCTATTGCACTTTGTCGACACTATGCTCAAGGTCTTCCCAAAAGAAAGATCCTGCGTCATCATTTGTGGCAGTGGGGACCTGCGTTCGCACCAACAGTTTAATTTTTGTTTCACACCAACATGTTACTAGTTGATCCAAGTTTTTTCTATGCCTAAACTCTAATCTGAGCTTAGTAATGGCCAAGGTTGCATCTAATTGAGTGTATGTCTCCGATTGCATATAAGTTTAGTTTTCTATATCCTGTAACACAAAGAAAAAAACCCAAATTTTTGACAAAGAACAGGCTATGATTGAAATCTTAATGGCTCATATGGAGGATGTTGATGGATCTGGTGCTTCTCTAAAATTTCTTTCATTTGCAAACTGTCATAGAAGTGTCAGAATATGTTGCATGATCGGATCAGTCTTAACACAAATTTGAATTGGAGTGTCAACATGGTGGCTAAAGCTGAAAGTTTCAAGCCCTTGTGGTTTTATGCCAAAGATCAAATATTGTTGAAGCGGTGCATTGCATATACTTTGTTGCTCAAACCATTAGCTAAGTTCATATCTTTTAAGAACATTGAAGTTTGCCTAAGAGTTTACTTGTATGATTTTGTTTGCCTCGCTACCAATTTAACTTACCTTTTTAGTGGATGTTTTATATTAAAAGTAAGATTCCAGTTTCTCTGTATATAGAAAGATAAGCATGAAACTGATTACTTATCCTAGAGGTGAACCATACACTAGAATGTCTGCCCGAGTTCCATGGCAAGAAGATATTTCAGATCCTCAATACTGTATTTATCAGTTTGTCATGAGTATCAGTCTCGGTTTCACCATAATTAGTTTTCAGAATTTGATCAGCAAAAATTAGAATATAAACCACTTTTGCAGTAGTTAAAACAGCTTCGAAGCCAAGGCCAAGGCTGCACTGATAATAATGTCTTCTTTTTTTAATCAAGATAATAGAAAATGTCAAGTAAATCATAGATGAAAAAATGAATATGTGCTCGGTAGAGTAATTAACGCATTATTAATGGGGAGGTGTAACGTACACGAATTTGCGTTAGGCGAAAAACAATAGTGGACATAAAACTTTGTCACATGCTTTGCCATATCCTGCCCATCCCTTGTGGAGTTCCTTTTTTATTTCATTAGAAACCCAATAACAAGAAAGGAATTAAAAACACATATATACGATGAACATTGAACACGCAAGAAATTTGTGCAATATGTTTGCAGGAACAACAAACAAATTTATTATAATGTAACAACTAATATAACTGAAATAAGTTTATGACAACTGAAATGAAAAAAAAGAACACACACACTAACCGGAAAATCTTAGTTTGACGTTTGAGGAATGGGTACTGAAATATTTTATATAGCCATTTCTACGGCACGGCATCTCCATATGGTCGCAGTCAATCAGTATTCTCACACGCGAAAAATGACAATTTGTGTTTTCACACTTATAGAATTTAGATAAGAATCACAAGATTGCTTTATTTTTTTTTTTTTTTAGATCAATTTATTTTTTCACAAGATAACATTTGTTCACTTCCAACGGTATGGTCTCGTCCTATGCGATTTCATTATTATATGTTTAGTTCGTAAATCATCAAATTAATCACGCAAATTCATTTTCCAAGTGGGTAGATAATTAAGTAGTAGACATATATATGGGAGTTGATAAGTAGAAAATGTTTTTCTTTTCTGTTTGGCCGGAAGTAGTTATTGGTTTGTCTTAGTGAACTTTGATAGTGGGATGCATGCAATATTCATTATCCATGATGGGTTATTTTTTATTTGACTATTATATATTATGTGCTTGTATATCCAAAACTCTCGGCATGGAACCTGCGTACAGTATTTGATTTTGACCCCGTGTTAACCAAAATTTTGTACTATGCTTTTTCATATTCAGTTTTATTAAAGTCAAGTTTCAAATACATATATACCGCTAAACACACTACTTTGTATCCTTAAGATGCATTTTTACAATTTCACAACAAAAAGTTTCGTAAGACCTTCCATATATATGGCTTGATACATACAAATATAGGTTTTACATATGTATTGTTTATTGTTTATTTGTATCAAAAAGAAATAAATAAAAAAAGACAATTAATACAATATCTTTTTGTTGTGCTTAAACAAGCCAGAAAAGCCTTATTTAAGAAAAGTTATTAAAACTCCTTACATTAAATAACAATTTCTAAACCTTCACAGAAAGAAGAGAAAAAAAATAAGGTATGGTGGTTAGGAAAAATGATACGATTTGAAATGTCAATAACTGCAACTTGTTATATGATGAAACCATTGATTGTGATTACGTAATAATCGAAACTTAATTATTGTTAGAGTTAACATCTTAACAGTGCCGCCAATTACCCTAAAATTACGTGAATTACATCTCATGAAATTATATTACGTACACAACTTTACTTGCATGCAATATCTATAAATACCTGCCCCCATGAACCATATTTCAAGCAAAATCAAGATACACATTTCGAAAGAGAAACATTTAATAATGGGCAAGCTCTTGGTGATAATGTTAGTTGGGATGTTCTTGGCTTTCGAAAGCTTGGAAGCACTTGACTATGGAGATGCACTAAACAAGTCTATCTTGTTCTTTGAAGGCCAACGATCCGGTAAACTCCCGACTAACCAACGGGTTACATGGCGAGGCGATTCTGCCCTCTCCGACGGTGCATCAGCTAATGTAAACCGGGTCTACCCATAAACATCTCTATATGCATACATGTCTTCACTCTTCAGAAATAGAACCTTACTATACATAACTTAGGCTATCTCTTAATTAACAATTTTTCGTGTGTTTTTATAATTTTCAGGTGAATCTGATTGGAGGGTATTACGATGCTGGTGACAATGTAAAATTTGTGTGGCCAATGTCATTTACCACAACCTTGTTGAGTTGGGCTGCAATTGAATACCAAAATGAGATTTCTTCCGTTAACCAGCTTGATTACCTCCGCTCTGCTATCAAATGGGGAACTGACTTTATCCTCCGCGCTCATACGTCGCCCACCATGCTATATACACAGGTGAACCAACTTTTACACATTTTGGTTTTTTTTATGTATAGAGAAATCCAAAATTTATTTCATTTCATGCTAAATATAATATATATTTCTTATCATATATACTACATATATACCTCTAATATCCAACTAAATCACAACAAAAAAACACAAATAACATTTTTGGTTTTGTTTTATAACGGATACAAATTAAAAGGTGGGAGATGGGAATTCAGATCATAGTTGTTGGGAGAGGCCAGAAGATATGGACACACCAAGAACTCTCTACAGTATCTCTTCCTCTTCCCCGGGTTCGGAAGCTGCCGGTGAAGCCGCAGCCGCTCTAGCTGCGGCCTCAATTGTTTTTAAATCGGTCGATTCTACTTATTCATCCACGCTACTAAACCATGCAAAAACCGTGAGTGTGCACACATATTAAGTCTCCCCAAAAAAGCTTATACATGATCATCATTACATTCAATCATGATTTATAATCTCTCTTAATTATTTATTTTTTCTCTGCAGCTGTTTGAATTTGCTGACAAGTACAGAGGTTCTTACCAAGCTTCTTGCCCCTTCTACTGCTCATACTCAGGCTACCAGGTAATCAAACAAATTAACCGAATCAAACCGATACACATAGATAGACTATTAATATTTTCATATATATGTTACTAAACAAGACACTTAATGTTTCAAAATATTTTGGGGTAAAAAAAAAGGATGAATTACTATGGGGTGCGGCATGGCTATACAAAGCAACAGGAGAGAAGAGTTACATAAATTATGTTATAAGCAATAAAGATTGGAGCCAAGCCGTCAATGAATTCAGCTGGGACAACAAATTCGCCGGCGCTCAGGCTTTACTCGCTTCGGTTAGTCTATTGTAAATATTATATAAACTTTGCTAAATTCTATAACATTAAATTGGTCTAAATTAATAAAAATCTTGTTGATTCTTTGTTTAAAGGAGTTTTACAACGGGACATATGACTTGGCTAAATTTAAGACCGATGTTGAATCATTTGTCTGCGCATTGATGCCCGGAAGTAGCTCTCAACAAATTAAACCAACTCCTGGTAATTTTCACTAACTAACTAAATAACCGGTTAATTGATTCTTTCATGTTGGTTTTATGGTACATTTCTTTGTACGTGTTTGTTTGTTCAGGTGGCATTTTGTACATTAGAGACAGTAGCAACTTACAATATGTCACAACAGCTGCAACGGTTTTGTTCAACTACGCAAAAACTCTATCCAAAGCACAGGTCGGCTCAATTCAGTGCGGTTCAACCCAGTTCACCTCATCTCAAATTCGAAATTTCGCCAAATCACAGGTAAATATAATTTACCCCACCTAGTCCGGTTATGTACACCATTTCCATGTTCTTACCCAACCGGTTTACTATTCAGGTGGATTACATCCTTGGAAACAATCCAATGTCCATGTCTTACATGGTCGGGTTTGGGACAAAGTATCCTACACAACCTCATCACAGAGGCTCATCATTACCATCAATAAAATCTAAACCGGAGAAAATTGACTGCAATGGAGGATTTTCATACTACAATTCTGATACACCAAACCCGAATGTGCATACCGGGGCAATTGTGGGTGGACCGAATTCATCCGACCAGTATAGCGACAAAAGATCAGATTACTCTCATGCAGAACCCACAACTTACATCAACGCCGCCTTTATTGGCCCCGTCGCTGCTCTGATCAGTTCTTCCGGATAAACTCACGTTTAGATTTGGCTGTGGGGAAACAAAATATTAGCAAAGAAGAATGACTACTGATCATGACTATGAATTTGTAGTCAGGGGATGTATCATTTGCTTCAACATATATATATATGTATATATACTTACACACATACACTCACATATCATTGTATCTTATAGCTTAACTATAACGAAACTATATAATTTCAAATATTTATTGGGTCGTTTAAGAAAAAAAATTGTACTGGATCTTATACAGCGTTTACTTCCTTTATAATGATTATAATAAAAAATCCAAAATGACACATGACTTCACAAAACTGCTTTAAGCTTTTTATCTTGTTGACTTCACGTAACTGGATCTAATATAGCGTTTAGTTCATTCTTGACCCCTTTCACATTGCTTATTTTCAGTTGTTCCTCTTTTTAGTCTATTAACAATAACATGTAAATGTGGTGCTTGCAGAGAAATATATTGAACCGTCAACAACAAAAAAAATATGTTTTTAAGAACGTTACATGCTAGCTAGTTAGTACTTCTATGATGGTAAATATTATTTAGGAACTCAAGAATGCTTAAAACTAACACATATAGCAAGTCATTTAGCTAGATTGATGATATTATCTGAATTTCAATATATTACTGTTTTGTAGTTTTTAATTTGTAAAATTAAAGAAATCAACATCACGACCTTATATTAAATTATTTGACAACATACTTGAATATAATATTTTTCTTCATCAATAATTGATTTGGAAACGAGAGAAAATAGTACCTGCACATTCATAAGAACTCTAAATGCGGCTGAGTGGCTGCGTTTGTGTAATGGTGTCTATAATGCCAAATAGATTTTCTAGGACGCCTAATTTACTGTTTAGACCGTCTAAAATAATCTTCAATGTAACCTAGCCGCTGATGTTAAGGCGAACCCTTTTTAGAACAGTGACTAATGTTCAGTATTTAAGTTCCTATCCAGAATTGTAACGCAAAAATTTGGATATAACATATTGTCTTACCATTTGTGATTCGTACATGACGTGACAAATCGAATTCATAGGTTCAAGTTTGAGTTGGAAACAAGACGAATATTACGACGCTCTAATCTTCTAGAGACTAGACATAAATATACATTATCCTCAATGGCTGAAACTATAATATAAGTTTTGAATATATATACATACACCTAATGTTTCTCTAGTAATTCCACAAGTACCCATTGAAGAACTCTTGGCTATTCAATAGTTCATCAAAGTCACCGGTAAAAACCGGGAATGTTCCCGTCGTCGACATCAAATCCGATGGTAAACAGTTACTCATGCCTTCGATTTCTCCAGCTGCTTGGTGGGTACTCATTTCTGAAACGCACATTTCTTGAACCGCAACAGCAGATTCATCAGCCGATGCGATCATCGGATTACTTGTGGGAGAAGAAACCAGTTCTTTTCCGGATTTTTTGGTTAAGGTTGGTTTGGTTTGGGAAGATTTGGCTCGAGTCGAACCGGCTAATGAGTTTCTCCGGGTTGGTAATTCATGATTGTGCTCATTGGTGTACGTTATAGTGAACTTATCCGGGTTCTGAGGATTTCTTTCGACTTGCTTCCTTGCCAAACACCCTTTTGAGCTGCTACATCTGTAATAACTCCTGAAAAACCAAAAACAAAGTTGAGAGATTGAGTAAATCCGGTTATGTTCGTTTTAAGAGAAGTGAAGATGAGATTAAAACCGGGATTAGCTTGAAGGTAAAGAGACCTTGGGTATGGAGACCCTTTGATGGGTTTCTGCCCGTATTTACGCCACGCCCATGCGTCCGACAACAGATTCTCTTCCTTCACTTGCTCAACAACTCTCTTCTGTTGATTCTTCTTGCTGTCCAAATTTAAAGTCACAAAAATTATTTATTATTAATTCTATGCAACAAGGAGAATATATTTTATGAGAATTGAAAAACAAAACCAGGTTGGATATAAACACAACAACATACTCATAACTCTATATGATTTGTAATAAATTAAGACAACTCAAATTTTTTATATGATGTATAATTTAAGAATATTTTTTTTTTCGCATTTTAAAGAACTCTCTCAAGAACTTCAAGAATACTGACCTCTTCTTTGATTTGGATTCTGGGATTCGGATATGATCAAGTCTTGATCCGTTGGATAGAAGACAACCATGTGTTCGTTGTTTCTTCTCATCTCGGAAACTTATTGGGTCTTCAGGTACAGAGACTGAGCTCGTGAGGACCGTTTGTGTGGAGAAAGGGTAAAAGGGTTTGTAGAGTTCACCGAGTTCGTCTAAACCGGTTGTCTCCATATCCGGTTCGTAGAAGCTAGACGTCTCCATCGGAAGGCAAAACGAAGGTGAAAACCCACCGGAACTTTCGCCGGAAAAAGCCTCTCCGGAGCCGGAGTAGCCTCTGACTATTGCTTCTAGGTCTCCTTCGTCCATATAAGCCACCTCACCCATATCTCTCTCTCTCTCTTCGAGATTTTGTTTCCTCTTTTTTCTCTTTTTTTCTTCTTTTGTTGTTGTACAAGTACATATGTCGAGAACAAGCCTTTTGGGAAACATCGGTTTATATAAAGAAGGAAAGATGATTAGAGTGTTTGTTGTTTAGGGTGTTTTCGTTTCCCATGTGAACCCGTTAGTCATTTAACTTTTAAAATTTATTGTGTTGACTTTTGAAAAAGTCAATTCGTACCTAAACTTTTAGAAGAAAAAATTAATAAAATAACGTTAACTTGTCAAATATCCATCTCCGACAAAATATCTCAATTATATAAATCATACACAATATTCAGAAAAGTCCATATTCATGTTAGTATTAGTACTATTAAAAGATAACAATATGAATATATGATTTTATATAACCAAAAGGAATTTGACAATATGTCTTTTGGAGGATATATGAGTTAGCTAGAGAAAATTTAAATATCATCTGCGTTAGCTAAATTAAATACTGAAAGCGGCATTTGTACATGCATATGTATCAGTATGACGTACACTAATAGTTTCTTACTTTCTTTATTTGATGAAGGTTATGTCATTACTTTCGTACTTGTATAATTATGTGTGTTTATTGTGGTACGTAAGTCTAGCTTGCCTTGTGTTCACGTAACGATCGCCTTTGAAATTAAATATACCTTTAGAATATTGCTGCAAGTATGATCTGCACCGTAAACTTCTTTTGATAAAATATTTGGAAAATTGTTTAAAATAAAAATAATTTGAGAGCGTATTGTCACTTTATTTTAAGCCTTGTGGTAATATACATAGATCGGTCCAAGAACCCCACGCCTCTATCATAGAATAGGGATACCTTCAATCCTCTAGCACAAAATCTTCCCACAACTAAGACTAAAGAAAGATTCTCCAATAATAAATATCTCCTTTTTAATTTTCGTTTTTTTCCTTGCAACTATGATTCTTTTACTTGTGTTTAAATTAATATGTTTATCATCAGAGCCGTGCCTAGAGATATGGAGGCCGGAGGCGGTGTTAATATTTTTTCTTCAACAATCCATATAAAACAAAAGTTTCTAAAATGACAATTAATATCATACATAAATAAAGGAGGAAAAACAACAATAAAAATTAAATATATTGAAACATCTACTATATTAATCTAAGAATGTAAATATATTAGTTATCACAATTTGTAATTTTAATGTTTGACTTTTGGTTTAATCAGTTTTAATTTAAAATACCTTATTAATTATTAACTATGTTATCCAAAATTAAAAATACCAGGTTTTTTCAATATAAAAGTGATATTCTAGCTAATTAATTACAATAGATTAGAAGTATACTAGCATCTATAATTAAACATAATAAAATATCTTATATAAAACAGAAACAAAATATTCACATAAGGTAAAGAATGTAAAAAACGAAATTAATTACATTATATCAAGCTAATTATGATTACTTTGCTTTGTCAAATGGTCACATAAGTTACATAATATATATAAGTATAATTTTGTAATATATATGCTCCTAAATATTTGGTCTTTTTTAGGCGATGGAGATTAAAAAGTTGGCACGGGTGATTGCGTTCCCATAAAAGGCAAAAACTTAAAGTCAACAAAACAATAATAAAATCCATATTGAGTGAAATAAGTTATTTATAAAAAAAAAAAAAAAAAAAAAAANAAAACAAATGCTAGTCAGCTTGCTCTTGCAACTGGGAAGAAAATTGCATCCCCTCTTGCACCAACTTGAAGGTCTATGTCATATATTGATACTCGCACGATATATTAATCTTTGATATTTATAGATAACCAAATTATATTTTTAACACTGAAGACCGTAAATGAATACCCAATACGTATGAAATGTTATATGAGATATAACAATAACATTTAAAAACTATGGATAGAGAAACGAAAATGATTGAATGGACCATATCTGTTGGAAAACAAACCTAAAAGCAACTTTATATATAAAGAAAAATATA
This sequence comes from Camelina sativa, assembly GCF_000633955.1. Classification (NCBI taxonomy): domain Eukaryota; kingdom Viridiplantae; phylum Streptophyta; class Magnoliopsida; order Brassicales; family Brassicaceae; genus Camelina; species Camelina sativa. Next base: position 9,643,541 of record NC_025696.1, read on the forward strand.
ACAATCTTTATTTTAGAGACAAATATGTTGTTGGAAAACAAACTTAAAAGAAACTTTATTAACTGCTCATGCTTTTTTTTGCTATAGTTCCCAAACCAGTTATAGAAATTGGATAGATTGGCTGGTTAGAGTATCATAGAACACGTTATTTAAACCAATTTGTGATAGTCTGTCTAATAGTTGAAATATTAATTAACTGCAATCTTACTTGGTGATGTTATTAGATTCGTACTCTCTGTATACTTGTTGTATGTGTGTCGACATGGTATGTGAAACCATTACAGCAGATGATATGTATATATATATATATATAAATAATTGTATTGTCATATTGATGATCTCACAAGAACACAAATAGAACCGACTTCTTTGAATTCTTCGTTTAACGTGTGAAATATGCACACGCGCGGTATGTGTGTGTAAATACACAGTCACATGTGTCCATCATCGACACTCCATGTACATATAGCATTTCTAAACTTGAATACCGAGGGGCGAGGGGTAACACCATGTAGACTCAGTTGAAAAACTTTAGAACTTGCTAAACTTCGATATTTTTGTCTCTTTTATACATCAGGATCTTCTAGGGACCAGGATATTATATTGTTTAAATAATATAACTCACACGATAATATTATAAATATTGAAATATATGAGCTTAGATGTGTAAGATTGGCCAAACCACGCGATATATCTTATAGTACTTAACTATACATATCTATGTTTGTGTGACTATGAAATCAGTTGATCTTATATACAACAATATAATATATAATAATGGGGGATATATTACTTATTTTTAATAAGCATAGATTTGATTAAATATGACATCAGTTATATATATATGATTGCCGAAATTTTTATAAATGAATTTAATCTCTGCAAGCTACATCCGAATTTTTATTCGTGGTGGCATCATGCGTAGGGTTCCACTTGCACTAGTTAATTTGTATGTATATTGATCGTATACGTCTATATAGTTATTTATAAACAACTCATATATTATATGTATTATATATGTATATATGTTTCGTTAAGCATGGGATCACTATAGATTGACCATTTCTGTTCTATCTTTCTAATAATTGGCCCTAGTTCAACAATAAAAAAAAGGAGCAAAAATGAAACCATGCAGATGGTGGTGAAAAACAACAAACAGCTATTAGAGACACTAAAAAGACTCCGGTGACAGATTAACGTTGCAGTTATTATTCAATACATAATGGCATCACCTGATCAGTTAGCCAAAATCAATTTTTTTCCTGTCAATTTTATCAGATTTAATTAGTTCTGATAAAAATTTCCTCCGAAGGTACACACTATGATACCATTAAAATCCAAAATACCTCTAGAACTTTTTTATTATAAGCATATGTTGAGTAATTAACTTGATATAGTTTTGGTATATATACTATTATTAACAATAATCAAGTTAGTTCCGTACGAAGGTATGTTGTCGTACATCTTGATGCACGAATTCATTTTTGTATAACGTGGTGATAAGATCACTTTGTCACTCAATATACTTTTTGGTCGACTAGAATTGTTGTTGTTTATAATATTATTATATTATAACTGAGTTTGATTATTCAATATGGAAGTCAATAAAACTATAGTTAATTATTATTCTTCTTCTGTTGAATTACTTTGGATTTTAATTGATGTGATATGTCTCCGTACGCGTTTTCGTGTCATTACTACTATACTACTAATTGTTAACTAAATTATTGAGAGTACTGACTACTGAGAGAGAACAGAATATCGAAATAATTGTTTTGTGGTCAAATAATATGCAACACGAATTTGAACTTGAATGATGGCACAATTACAACACCAACATAAAATACTAACTAACTAGTATATTATAAATCTTGGTCCACCATTCAAAATCTTACGAATTTTTTATTAAAACATTTAATGACTTATTAGTGGTATTTAAAACAAATAAAATCGTTGGCGTTTTAGTGTGATCTGTATACATTACATTGGTTTTGATTTGCTCGATCATATTGATTTTTAAAAATAATGGTCGCTACAAGAAAACTAAAGAAAGTTGATGTAAGTGACTGCCGTTGGAAATTAAACGAATCCGATGAGTGGTAGTGGTAGATGTGTTTACAAGCAGTGACGGTGATAGATCAATGAATTTTTTTTCTTGGTTTAACGATCTATGAATTTACTATATAAAAAAAAATTAAACTAAAATAAATGAATGTAAAATTTTATTCATGGAAAAACTCTTTGTCCTTACAACAAGTGTAACTGTGTTGATTATTTTTCCTTTCGAAATGAGCTACCGCTATTGTAGAGTACTATGCTCGGGTAGAGAACCAAAGCATAAGAATATCTTCGTATGTCCGGTTGCCCGAGTTGAAAAGGAGCAGAAGCCGACAGCGAATTGTCTTCTCTATCAACTTGCCAAGTTTAGGAGCTGAGATGGGATCTTCACTGTGCCGACAGTTGTTATGCTCTCGCCATAAAGAGTGTACCGTTGCCTGGAGGGAGTATCGTAGGAACAACAGAGAGTGCATATCAAGGGATGAGTCTGAGATGAGTACTCATAGCTGTTCCTAGTTCGAAGTAGAATGGTTTCCAAGAAAATCACATGTGAGGTTGGCCCAAATCTGATGCGAGTAGGGGCACTGGAAGAAGAGGTGATTCCTTGCTTCTAGCGGCTCTTGGTAGAAGGTACACGATGGATCAGCATTCACATTCCACTTCAACATTCATCACGGGTAGAAAGTCTATTAAGCATTCCGAGCCATGTTATGAAGGCATACTTTGGTGTTGCTTAGGGGAACCACACACCCTTTGTCCAAGGGCTCACGGGTCTTGGAGTACGAATAAGCTACCATGTTTCACGGGTAGAGAATTTTTTTTTGAAGCCTGATCCACATTTCCAAAGATGGACATCCTCAACCCCGGGTTTCCTTTTTGATTTGGCGGAAAGAATCTCTGTTCTTTTAGTAACAATATAGATTAAATTCCAAATAAATTGAAACTAATGATGTCAAAAATGAAACGTTACGATAAGTTGGTATTATTGTAAAGCGCATAAAAACAAAAACAATGATCTTCCAAAATGATCTGGTCCATAATGTCTAAGTTCTAAACTACTTGTGTGTGTAATATATACCCTAAATGACACAACTTGTGCCGTTGTTGTGTGTCCATCACCTATTTACAACGGCGTTTATTACATACCTATGTTTATTGGCTTACTTAAGACTTTGAGAAAATGGTATATTAACCACACCAGTTTCTGCATCTAAGGCAAAAAAATATCCGAAGTTTTTCACAAGTTCTCGATTTTGTCGAAAGTTCGGTATATATTAACATTTAATAGTGTAAAACACTCTTCATACTGTATAATTATTTTCACAAACTCTTAGTCTACATTGTTAAACTTTTACATATAACATTGCTAAACCATACATACGTATAATACTAAGTCAATATTAAAAAAAAAAAAAATGTATGACTCGTGATACAGATTTAATGATGCATGGCTTGTTCTCTCTTTTGTAATGCCTGTCCACATAAACCTTTATGAGCTTGCTTGACTTAGAGGTCACCAAACAATGTGAATGTTCTTTTTCACAAACGTTGATACGGCTTGGCAGGCTCATGTAGCACATCACCAACCATTATTAGTCATAAAATCATTTAGGAGATCTACAAAAAGATAATTTAGAAGTGATAAAGAGTTAAAGTTTGTCAAATGAGCCAATCTAGAACTTAGTTTGACGATAGTTCTTGCATATTTCGACAAATTATAACCACTCATTCTTATCTCTCAATGATCGTAGAATCTCAAAAAGAGAGTGAGACAGATCGATGTGTAGAAGATATAATGGATTGAAATTGATAACAACTTTTATCTATAGAATGACCATGCATTTTCATGATTAATTCTGTTAAAGTGTTGAGCTTTGCAGTTGCTGTGAATTGTAATGTTTTATAACCTAATCGTACGCACAAGTCTTCGAGAAACGAATTCGATTGAATCGAAAGAATACCAAAACTGAAAGAACTTGAAAGAAAAGAGAAGACGACACAGCCAATTTAACGAGTTCAGGATCCTTGCCGGATCCCTACGTCTCGCCGGAGGAACACCTCCGGAATACACTAGAATTTGGGAAGAACAAAGTCATTACAATCGCTCTCTCGATCACTCTCTTCTAATCTCTCTCACTTTCTCTCGATCTAACAAACTTCAGATCTAAAACAGAATTAAGAGATAAGGTCAGATTTTTAGCTTAACCACACTGGTTTAACCTCCTTCGACTTGATAAGCTCACGAAGCATCCCCACGTGCCACTTACATGTCTTCTTATTCAGAGCAACTAGTAACCCTCTCTTCTACCGAGAGTCTCTTCCCCACTTAGACATATCTCGAATACAACAGATTGATAATCTTACAATTCTCCACCTTGAATATGATTGTCTTCGCAGCCTCTTCTTCTAGTTCTTGGATTCCCCCTCCGGAACCTGAGCTCCACCACTCAGTTAGAAGTAACCCGGAGCATCTCTAATGCCCCCTCCAGTTTCTCCACTGGTAATATCTTCGTAAAGATATTTGCTGGATTGCATTCACTTGCAATCTTCACCACCTTTACCAAACCTTCACTAATGATATCACGAATGAAATGCAACCTGATATCAATATGTTTGGTCTTCTCATGATGCACTGAATTCTTAGCCAAAAAAATAGCACTTTGAGAATCACAGTTAACCTCCACAGCATCTTGCGGAAAACCCAGTTCCTCAGCAAGCCCCTTCAACCAAACAGCTTCTCGTACTGCCTCAGTTAAAGCCATATACTCGGCTTCTGTAGAAGATAGAGATACTACCTTCTGCAATTTAGACTTCCAGCTTATAGGATTCCCACCAACTGTAAAAACATAATCTGTAAGTGATCTCCGATTATCAACATTACCAGCATAATCAGAGTCACAATAGCCTCTTAGCAAAAAATCTTCTTGCTTTTTGTAACACAGCTTCTTTCCTTCAGTTCCTCTCATGTATCTCAAGACCCACTTAGCCGCTTGCCAATGATCCTTAAGAGGTCGACTCATAAACCGGCTAATTACTCCCACCGGATAAGTCAAGTCTGGCCTCGTGCCTATCATCGAATACATGATACTCCCAACTGTGTTCGCATAAGGAACAACCTTCATTCTATCAAACTGCTTTTCATATTCTTCATTTGTAGCTGCCCTGAGCTTAAAATGAGCACCCATAGGCGTTAATACAGTCTTGGCTCGATCCATACCAAAAGTTTTAAGAACTTTCTTCACATATCCCTCTTGTGACAGAGTCAGAATCCCAGCAGTCCTATCTCTAGTAATATCCATTCCAAGAATCTTCTTAGCATTCCCCAAATCTTTCATCTCAAACTCAGCACTAAGTAACCTCTTTAATTCAGAGACTTGAGACTTGCTCACAGAAGCAATTAACATATCATCCACATATAAAAGGAGATAAACCTTTAACCCATCACCTAACTCCTTCTGATACACACAGCTATCATAGGCACTCCTAGAATACCCAATTCCAATCATGAACTCATGAAACTTTAAATTCCACTGCCTAGGTGACTGCTTCAAACCATAAAGAGATCTCCTAAGCAAACATACCTTGTCTGGATTCTCTTTATCTTCATATCCTTCAGGCTGAGACATGAAGATCTCCTCATCAAGATTGCCATGAAGGAAGGCTGTCTTGACGTTCATCTGGTGTAACTCCATATCAAACTGAACAACCATAGACAGCAAATACCTGATAGAAACATGCTTTACTACTGGTGAAAAAATCTCTGTGTAGTCGATGCCTTCTTTCTGCGTGTAACCCTTCGCCACCAGACGAGCTTTATATCTCGGTGCTTCAACTCCAGGTATCCCTAGTTTCCTCGTGAAGACCCATCTACACCCTACCACCCTCTGTTTCTTTGGATTATCCACCAAATCCCAGGTATGATTCTTCTTCATAGACACCATCTCTTCTTTCGTAGCTTCTTTCCAGAATTCCCAGTCCAGATCCAACATTGCTTCTCGCATAGTCTTTGGCTCTAGCTTACCTCCATCCTCCGTATAATATGCAAAACCAACCATATTCGACTCACGGTATTTTGGATTAGCTCTCACCGTCCTCTTACCTCTGTCTCTAACGAGCTGGTAATCACTCAAATCTTCCTCACCAGAATCTGAGTCCTTAAGTTCATCTTGACCAGCAGGCTGTCTCTGACCCGTAGTAACATTCTCTGAAGTCTGACCTGGAGACGCACTGACCTGATCAGGTACCTCTGATATGGCTCCACCTTGATCTGTGTCACTGGTACTAGCTCCACCTTGATCCATACTAGCATCAAAACTCTCCATATTCATATCAAAAGTACCCACTGGATTCAACTTCAAGTCCTTATACAGAACATCCTCTCTGAAAACTACATTCTACTTATTACACATTTTCCCTCATCGAGCAACCACACTTTGTATCCTTTAACACCTTCTGGATAACTCGTGAAAACTCCCTTTTTAGCCCTTGGATTTAACTTTCCCTGGTCCGCATGCACATAAGCCAAACACCCAAACCTTCTAAGTGCTGTCAAGACTGGTTTCACTGAGGTCCATCTCTCTTCAGGTAACTCGAAACCAATTGTCGTTGATGGAGATCTATTTATAAGATACACTGCTGTAGATGCAGCTTCTGCCCAGAATTTCTTCTCCATTCCACTCTCGCTTAACCTGCTTCGGACCTTCTCTATTATCGTCCTGTTTAATCTCTCTGCCACACCATTCTGTTGTGGTGTATAAGCACATGTCTTGTGCCTCACAATTCCCTCGTCCTTGCAGAATTAATCAAAGGACTGATTACAGTACTCAAGACCGTTGTCTGTTCTCAATTTCTTCACTTTCTTGTCCGACTGGTTCTCCACCATTCGTTTCCACTCTACAAACTTTCCAAAAGCTTCATCTTTCCTCTTCAAAAAATATATCCAGACCTTTCTAGAATAATCGTCTATGAACGAGATAAAGTATTGGCAGTTGCCTAACGACGGAGGATTGTGTGGTGATCCCCACAAATCCGAATGAATATATCCAAGCTTCTCCTTGGTGACATGTTGGGCTGATGTAAAACTCACCCTTTGACTCTTCCCGAAAACGCAGTCCTCACAGAACTTCAAGTCTTTGATCACCTTTTTATCCAGACAACCCTTCTTCACTAAAACTTCAAGACCCTTTTGACTCATATGGCCCAACCTACTGTGCCACAAGGCCGTTTCATCCTTAGTATCCTCTGATGAATTTGTTTCACCAATTATTGATTTCCCCTGTAGTATATAGAGCGTTCCTCTTTTATGACCCTTAAGTAAGGTAGAACACCCCATTACAACCTTAAGAACACCATCTTGGGATTTAAACCAACAACCTTTGTCCTCTAACGTTCCCAGTGAGATCAGATTCCTTGTCATCTCTGGTATATATCGAACATCAGTCAAAACCACCAACGTACCATCAGGATTTCTGAACTTGACACTTCCAACTCCTTTAACCTGTGCCACCGTATCATTTCCCATCTTGACATAACCAGAGTCTACATCCTTAAACTCGCAGAACCAGTCTCTCCTTGGGGTCATATGGAACGAGCAACCCGTATCCAAGACCCACTCATCAGCCTCATATCTCGACGCAACAAGACTCTCTCCCACTGCCATTAGAACCATCGCATGATCAGGATCACCACCTGACTTTGCTATTCCAGCTTCACCTTTGTCAGAACCCTGAACCTTTCCCTTATTCTTCTCCAGCCACTTATAACATTGTTTCTTGAAGTGGCCTTCTTTACCACAGATCCAAAACACTCTCTTCCCATCTTTGGACTTAGAGCGAGACCACCCCTTGCCTTTGTTGTTCTGACCTGTATATTTTTCCTCAGATCGACCCCTAACAAAATGACCTTCAGCCACCGATTTGCTATTCTGAGCTACCTCCCTCTCCTTATCCCTAGCAGCCACCATTACATCATCTAACCTTAGCTTTTCTCTCCCTGTACTATACTTCAAGGTTTCGACTAAACTATCGAACCTAGCTGGTAACGAACTCAACAAGATTATTGTCTGAACCTCATCTGATACCTTGATCTGCAAGTGATTCAAGTCCGCAACAATCTTCAAGAAATCATCAATCCGTTTACCTTCTTGCATCTTGAACGTATAGAAGTTTAACTGAGAGTAAACCCGATGTGGGAGCGATGTAGGCATGAACATCTTATCTAAGAGTAGCCTAGGCTTCTGCTGTAGTCTCGCACAACTCAATATTTCTCAAGACTTTGTCTGCAACGTTCAAGAATATAACATTCTTCGCCTTATCACATCTCTCCATCCTCGCCGCTTCATCCGCCTCTCGCTTCTTCTTCTTCTCAGGATCTTGTAACTCCTCCTCTGTAAGCGGAACCAATGTAAGTTTCTCCACAAGCACATCCTTCAAACCGATAACACTCAGGTGAGCTCGTATCCTTGTCTTCCACAGAGAAAAGTCTCCTGATCCGTCAAACACCGCGATTGGAACTCCTGACATCTCCGATTCACCACCGCGCACCTAACCGTACAGCTCTGATACCAATTGTAATGTTTTATAACCTAATCGTACGCACAAGTCTTCGAGAAACGAATCCGATTGAATCGAAAGAATACCAAAACTGAAAGAACTTGAAAGAAAAGAGAAGACGACACAACCAATTTAACAAGTTCAGATCCTCGCCGGATCCCTACGTCTCGCCGGAGGAACACCTCCGGAATCCACTAGAATTTGGGAAGAACAAAGTCGTTACAATCGCTCTCTCGATCACTCTCTTCTAATCTCTCTCACTTTCTCTCGATCTAACAAACTTCAGATCTAAAACAGAATTAAGAGATAAGATCAGATTTTTAGCTTAACCACACTGGTTTAACCTCCTTCGACTTGATAAGCTCACGAAGCATCCCCACGTGCCACTTACATGTCTTCTTATTCAGAGCAACTAGTAACCCTCTCTTCTACCGAGAGTCTCTTCCCCACTTAGACATATCTCGAATACAACAAATTCATAATCTTACATGAATTAATATATAATTCTGTTACCAAGAGATATACTCCAATATTGGTAGTTGCACACGAATCCATTTCAAACGATCATATATAAAACAGAAAATTTTAATTTTATTTATTGAAAAGTAGGAATACATTACATGGTTGGTGATAAGTACACCAATTTTTTTAGTAGAAATATTGCAAACTATGAGAAAACATTACGAGGTTGGTGATAAGTACACCAATTTTTTTTTAATAGAAGTACGATACGAATGTGTTCATGACTTATCTCAGATCAATAAAACACACGTTTATTTTTATAGCATATGTAAAAAGACTTGGGCAAAGATCCATATTGACCTTTTACTTATGGATTCAAGCTTGCTTGTGTGTACGTGCTTGACACCATTGACGTCCTTGACTAAGAAGCTTCAAGTATAACGGTGTGGCGATCACAGAAGCTCTTCAGTCGTGCAAATGCATCCTCCAAAGTGATATTATCCATGTCGATAGAATGCCTCGCCCAGTTCTTCAGACCAAAAGCAATCCCTAAACCAATCCAACATAATAACATATATATGTTGTTATGCGAAAATTGTCTTAAAAACTAAACCGTTAACTTACCGTAATCATAGGTAATGAGAAATTAATCAATACCTGGTAAAAGGACGAGATTTTCTTCACTAGCAAGCTTTTCACAGAATTCTTCATCATCTTTAATGTGCCCAAACATTTTCAAGTTCAGCTCGGTCTGGGAGAAGAGAAAAAAACATGTATATATTATAAGATTGTTTCAAAATATAATGCTAACTACTAATAAGAATTCAGAAATGTTAAAAGAAATGTAGTAAATAATAGAATACCCATAAGAAGGTGCAGGCTTCAGTTTGGTGGTAGCAGGTTAGGCCTGGTATGCTTCTGAGCTTACCAAATGCAACGTCCGATTTATCTTTCAGAAAACTCTGCCTCCTCTCGAAGAACTCTTTAGGAGTTTTCCTCAAGATGGTGGGAATAGCTGCCTACATGATAAAAGTCACGAATTCACCTTAGTCAGTATATGCATGCAAAAAAAAAAAAAGATAATAATAATAAATAAAATCCCATACCTGGATAACAGTTGCTGGTTTATTATCTATCGCCAGAAAATTCTTAAGAGCACTTGTGATCTGTCCATATATAGCAAGATTAGGACAAGGAAAACTACGTATGTGTGGACATTTTCAACTCTTAATATGGACGAGAAACAAAATTTGATTTTCACGTACACCAAATTTATTTATACAATGATAAAATTAACCAATACATTCATAGAGATTTAGTATGTCAATGGCACGTAATCTCATTGTTTGCACGTAAAAAATTTGTTTTTAACTTATAAATGTCAGCTTTTGTTCAAAAAAAAAAAAACTTATAAATGTCAGTTAATATACCGACGAATCGACGATATAAACTAATGGTAGTGATGTTTAAGGAGTGATCAAGAAAAGCGGATTCAGACCTTTTTGGATTGAAAGACACCATCTAGATCGTGCAGCGCGAGCCACCCGGTTCGCCATCCGGGTACACTCCATCCCTTCGATATAGAACCGAGACTGATCACGGGTACGATCGACGAGAATTTCGCCATGGGAACAAAGGGTTTACTCCCAAACACAGTCCATCTGAAAACTTCGTCAGAAACCACAAGTATCCCAAGTTCCCGAGCCAACGCAGCCAGCTTATAAAGAAATATCCAATAGTTACGTTACACATTATCAAAGATGAGATCATATGAGGTTACGTTGTATAACTAATTAGAGTATCTGTAAAATACCTTCATAAGATGACATTCAGAGTAAACGTTCCCATTAGGATTGTGCGGGTTAATAATAAGTATCGCACACGTGTTCTCGTCCACAAGTGCAGAGACGCTGTCAAAGTCGATCTCATAGTTATTTTCGCGGAGGAAAGTATATTCACGAACCTCAAATTTATTGTAGATTGCGTGGACCATGTCCCATGGAAAGCCCGGCTTTGGAAGCAAGATGTTGGCTTTCGGTGTAGCCAAGATTTCAATTGCAAGCTCGATGGCTTGTTTGCATCCAACGGTCATAAACACGTCATCTTCAGTCAGTTTCTCCGGAAGATCTTGATTTAGAAACTCTGCCACGGCACTAAAAATTCGGAAGCAAAAAAAAATTTTTGTCGTCACAAAATATATACCAAGATACATAATAGACTTAAGGTGAAACTAGAAGTATTATATGGGGAGCTAGATCATATTGTAAAACAAAATTTTGAGAGACAGTTTTTTTTTTTTTTTTTGTCAACCAAACATATATAATATAATAGAACTTTGACATTGGTGGTCCAAACCGGCCGAAAGTAAGAGTTTATAACAATAGTTTTAGAAAGAAGTAATCTAGAATGATCAATGATAATTCGATGTATATGTTACCTTTTAGCTGCAGAAAGGCCAATACTTGGAGCATAGGCGTTTCCAGTACCGTCAAGGACAGCTTTAATGACTGCCTTCTCGGCGGTAAGGCAAATCTCGGGGGCTTCACTGCGAGGGGGCAAAATGGGTTTTCCATTAGGGTCACACCGAGACAAGATTCTAGAGGTGTAACTGCCTAGCGTGGCAGCTGCAGCCTTATTGGCTTCTTCGCTACCACTAAACTGCCAGTTGACGGATCTATGGTTCTCCATATTTCTCGTGTCTAGCGTTTGAATTTACTTCTTTTATTTCTCTTGCTTAGATTTTTGGTTTGGTGATTATTCTCATCGCTACGAGTGGTATTTATATAGTGGTATTTTGGTTTCGGTACTTTTAAAAAGAGTTCCTGTTTGATGGAATTATAGAAATTTGCCCAATTTGTGATAGTCTTTAAAAAGAATTCCTGATTGATTCGGTTAGAATATCATAGAACACGTTGCTCGGACCAATTTGTGATAGTCTTTTTTTTTTTTTTTTTTTTAACTAAAACCAATTTTTTATAGTCTAAATGTTAAAATATTAATTAACTTCAATCTTACTTGGTGATGTTATTATACTCTGCATACTTTTGTATGTTGACATGGTATGTGAAAATATGACAACAGACGATATCTATTATAATTGTATTGTCATATTGATGATCTCACAAGAATATAAATAGAACCGGCTTCTTTGAATTATTCGTTAACGTGTGAAATATCTTATACTAAATTAACTATACATACCAAAGACATATCTATGTTTGTGTGACAACCCCATGTATGAAATCAATTGACATACAATAATGCCATAATGGGGGATACAATAATATCAATCGATATGTTACTTATTAAAACAAGCATAGATTAATTTGATTAAGGTCTTGAACAGGGAATGTAAAAGTGGGACGATTTTCCATATTTTATCAATAACGCTTTTATGTCTATATCATTCAACACAATTTCTAATTTTGGGCGTTTTAGAAAAAACAAATTGTGGAATTAACCAGTGGAAAGATATGGACCGCTTTTAAAAACCAAACTAGTATTTATCCAGCGGTCTAACAAAAACCGCACACTGGATAATACACTTTTTTTTAGTTACTAATATAAATGACTATATATACATTTATAAAGGAAAATAACCAATTTTTCTCTCTCACTATTATTTTTTATTTTCTTTCTTTTCAGAAAGTCTTTTATACAAAAAATTTATTTATAATAAAATATTGATTTTTAAAAAATCATTAATATTTTATAAAATTATTGATAGTTAACCAATTTGAAATTAAAAATTAAATTTATGAGTATTATTGATAGTTAACCAATTTGAAATTAAAAATTAACATTATGAGTGGATTTGTAAATCAAAGAATTCGATAATAGATTATTTTTGTCTTGTACTTTTTTCTATTTTTGCACTCGTTAATTGATTAAGTAATAAATATATAAGTATGTTTAAAATTTTATTTTATATAACATAAAATAAAAGAAAACTTTCAATACAAATTTATAAATAAACTATATTTTTCATTATAACAAAATTTTAAAAATCAGATGTATTTCTTCACTATTTGACTAAATAAAATGGAGCATTCTCAAAAATACCCCCTTTTCCATATCTCTTTTTAAAAATACCCTCCATGCTGACCATTTTTAAAACTATCCATTTTTATATACAAAATGACCAAATTACCTGAATGACAACAAGAATGTACAGTCAACAAAATTAAAAAAATTTCCCGCCAAAATCAAAAAATTTCCCGTAAAAATTTTTTTTCCTGCCAAAAAAAAAATCCCCGCAAAAAAAATTTCCCGCCAAAATTTTTGAAATTTATACTTTATAAAAACATTGTAAACGCTTTGAAAAACCTTCTAAAAGTGTTTACAAGGTGTTTAAAAACCTTTTAAAAACCTTGTAAATTCTTTTAAAAAACCTTGTAAAATTGCTTTTACAAGGTGTTTAAAAGCCTTTTAAAAATCTTTTGCAAACCTTTTAAAAACCTTATAAAAATCCTGTAAAAGCGTTTGCAAGGTGTTTAAAAACCTTTTAAAAATTTTTTAAACGCTTTTAAAAACTTTGCAAACGCTTTTAAAAACCTTGTAAAAACGTTGAAAAGGTGTTTAAAAACTTTTTAAAACCTTTTAAAACCCTTTAAAAATCTTGTAAAAGCGTTTACAAGATGTTTATAAGGCTTTTATAAGTAGGAACCTTATAAAAACATTTTTAAAACCTTGTAAATTTTTTTTGGCGGGAAATTTTTTTTGTCGAAGTTTTTTGTCAAAATTTTTTTGACGAAAAAATCTTTGGCAGGAAATTTTCGAACGAAAAAATATGTCAGAAATTTTTTTGGCGGAAAAATTGTGTTTTTTTATTGATTAAAATATTTTTCATCTAAGGGTAAAATGGTCATTAAAAATTAAAGGAGGACAAAAATAAAAATGACCAAAAAATGGTATTTTTGAAAAGAGGTATATCAAAAGGAGTATTTTTAACAAATTCTCAAATAAAATTTACCTGATTAATTCAAAATAAATTTTGGTTTTTAAAGTTCATGTATAATAGATCAAAAATGTTATTTCATTGACATTTAAATCAATAATAATCAATTTTAAAATTATAATATATTTGTTTCTATTTATATCTATAATATATTTTGCTATTTTGCAGGTATTTTAAAGTTTGTAAATAAATAAAAATGTTTATTTATTAATATAAAATAAATTAAAACATATGATTATACTAATTATTAATAAAATAATATGAAATCCGTACCGCAAATAGGTTTTCACTAATCAAATATTTTTTATACCACTTATTCTCTTAACCGTATTTATCCCACAAATACATTTGTACTGCACGTATGACAGTTAAACCATATATATCGTGCTATCAATTGTTTATCCAGCACAACCAAATCCGTTGTCACTCTTTAGATCCTAAATATGACATCACTTATATATGTGATTGCCGAAAAATTAAAATCTGCAAGCTACATGCGAATTTTATTCGTGGTAACATCATGCGTACTTGCGTAGGGTTCCACTTGCACTAGTTAATTTGTATGTATATTGTTCGTATATGTCTATATATTATACTAGATAATAAACTATGACCACAATTGTCAATAGAGATGAAAGAACGTTCAAAAGCTCAATTGGAGCCGATAGTCAATTATTTAATAACATAAATAATTTCTCATGTCATTTGGAAAATAAAAGTCGTCGTTGGTGGGTGATGGGAAATGGTTATTTCGATCGAATAAAATATTGTTGTGGTTGTTGTTAAAAAACATTAATTTAATTTAATTTACTTAAAAGTTCCCTTAATCAAATAGTTGATCAAGTGTACTAATATTTTTTCATCTGATAGTTCGGGTCCCAAATATTGCAATTTCTTACATATTATGGTGCATTGGTGCAAAACTTATACGAAGGTTGAGTATATATTGCTTTCAAAGCCGTCCATCATGGTCTGCATGTATATTGCAAGGAGAGTTTCTTCATCTTAAAACCTGTCGTATATGAACAATCGTTTGTCGTAAATCTTGAATTTTACTGAAAGATTGCATCATCTAAAAATTATTTGTGGAAGCTATTTATTATAATGTATATGTTGCATGCAGTTAAAAATCATTATTAATACGTTTATATCAAATATCTATATATAAAGCTGAATGAAGGTGTTGATTTTACTCAGTGGTAACGATTTAGATGAGTCCACAAGATTCCTCTTGGGTTACACTTATCAGAACACGATCCACTCTTTGTGGAGGGAGAGAAACGACCGTCGACATGGGGAGATACCTTCCACGGAAGACAAGCTTATCAAGTTGATTGACAAGAACGTTCGTAACCGACTTAGTAGAATTGGTGGCGGCCATAGTATTCAAGCTTGGTTTGCGATAAGATCCTATTAAGTATGTTGTCTGTATTTAAACTATAAGAAAAGTTCTGTTCTAGCCATGTAAAATGTTTTTTTTAAATATAATTTAATATTTATTCAAAAAAAAAAACTCATTCTTCCACATCAGCATCCACCTAAATAATGCTAACTCCTCACAATAAAAACTCAGCTACTAAATCCGAGTCAACCTCCAACTCTAGCCTTCGAATGTTTTTCCCCCAAGCTATAGGGGGAACTATTTTGGGTGTTCTTAGAGTAAATATATTATGAAAATAATGTAAAATCAGTAGTTAAGATCTTTTGTTAAAAAGTTAGTTATTGGGGGAACATGTTTAAGATCATAAGATTTAATAATATAATAATGTTAAACATATTACAATTATAAAAACTTATAAAATAACATTTAAATTGCAAACTTATAAAACTTTTACTAAAATTCAGAATACAATACCAAAATTTTATGAAACAAAAAAACATTAAAAAAAGAAAAAAAAACAAACATATTACTTAATTAAAGCACACAAACATTTTATTTAATTAATATATAGTTTAATGTCCAAATTTATTCTATATATTCTCAATCAAATCCTCTTTTAATTTGTGAAAAATTGTTTACAAA